>NW_026623496.1:413544-477046 GCF_030028575.1 Malurus melanocephalus | reverse complement strand
TCAGCACAAGGAGAAGTCAGATTTCAACTCAGGCAGTTATAGTTTGAGTACATAATAATCATCTGAAAACAAAGTCTGTAATGGGAAGTGTCAGACAACTTTAATAGGTGGGGCTGATACAGCCACCTTATCATAGGGAAACACACTACACATGCAGGGAGATCAGCCATAAAATAACCTCCTTCCCGTTATTGCCCTGCAGGTCCAGTAGCTCTCACACTTCAAGCCACTTGAATTTTGGCAGCCCAGTGACTAACAGCCAGAAGCACAATTTCAAGCTGRTGATAAAACACGGACCTCTCAAAACAACTCATAACGGCTTTTCCAGCTCGCAGTTTTCAGTGGGGGAAATTAACAGGAGTTGTACACTTGCTGCTACACTGTATGTTCTAAGTCATCAGTACTTTCTGGAAATTTCCCCAAATGCACACCTGTAGCTGATAGTTCACGATAYAATCAATAACCACACTGAACCTAAGACAACATTTATCACATATTACTGAGGGTAAGGTTATTTCACAGGTACCTCCCCAGCCCAGTGCACACTGTAAAAAACTGCTTTGGTGCCAATGGGTATTCCTGCATTTCTGCAACCTGGAACTTTACAGGGAGCTGCACACAATGTATTTTGCTTGGAGTACAGTAGATAAGCTGTCATTGCTGCTTTGGGAAAAGGGCACCCCACATCTCACTGATTATTGCTCCAAAAGCCAATTCTCCCAAAAGCAGGCTGAGACAGAGTCCTGCTCTCATAGTCTAGAACACAGAAATGCACAACAGGTATAGCACAGAAAAACCTACATTGACTTACTGTACATATAAATAKAGACATGCAATTAAGTCACAACAGATATAAATCAAAACAGAARCAAACAAAAAAAAATCATTAATTACCTACTTTGACAGATTCATACCTGCAGTCTTCTCATTCTAAAGCAAAGAGCCAGGAGAGAGAATATTCAAATTTCTTGTCCATTTGGGTGGCTTCTTTGCACATGTTCCTGAATTTTCAGCTATGATGAGATCCGCTCATTGGCAGTCACCAAGAGGCTGATATGACCATGAAATGAGGAAACACAGGGAATGAAAAATAAGGTACTAGCACCACCGTTTGCTGAGGGCTGGAAAAACTAGCAAAAACTTTCAGAGACCCTGTAGACCTATTTCTATAGTGCTAGCTGCTTTTCACTCACTTACCATTGCTGCTATTGGAGATGCTTGATCAAAACATGCTTTCAGCATTAATTACTTGCCAGGAAAATCTTAATGAAATCCAGACGATGACTTTTATTCCCAGCACTATAAATCTTTAGATGTAGACACAGTTTCAGACAGGGGGTTATTTTAGCAATTTGAGTTAAACAAAAACATAATTGAGAGCTAACCATATATTGGAAGTGAACACAAAGTGGCTGGCAGAGGTGGGCTGAGACAGTTCAGGACAATTACTTTTCCCCTGGTAAATACATATTTTATTGTCGCTCCTTTTCATTCCAACACTAAGAAATATGGGGTTTCTGCAAAGTGACCCTGGAAAGGATGAGCTCTCCTCRGCCAGTGGGGCCCTTCCCCACTGTCACATGGTGTTTTCATTTCTGCCTCCTGTTTCCTGAAGCAATTTAAGTTCACTTCTAAGAAAGAGGAGGTGTGTGAAGCAGAAAAGTAGTACGAATCTAATTTAAGCAATTTAAAGGTGCACAGTCTCATTTTAAAATAACACKGGTTAAGAAATAGATTTTAACACCTGCATTGCAAAGTGTAAATGAGATTCAGATAGACTTTTAAAAWCTAATTTGCTTCTGGCTTCTCTGCTGTCTTCTAGCTTCATTTTGTTCCTCTTGAGCTACAGATGTATACTTTACAAATGAGAACCATCAAATCAGTTCATAAAAATGGATGTATTACATTTTCCACAGTTTCAAAGAAAGTCTGATGTGGAGAAGGGATGCTTTAATGTGCAGCAAAAATAGCTCTASAATTGCTATTAAAAATAGATTTAAYACAAACATTTCTATTGCACTAACATGTTGACAAACTTTTCTGTTATCAAGACATTATTGTTAGTCCCAATTACCTAATACACATCCCTTTTACAAAGCTTTTTAAGTCATGTGTTGAATTCCTTGCTCTGATTTGTTGCTCCTTATTTAAAAAAAAAAAAATCTGTAGATTAAATTCTGTGAAAAACAAAGAGCAAGAAATAGCTATTCCATGTCATAATGATAGTATCTGATATTTGCCCGATGCAAGGTAAGTTCAGAAGGGGGTGAGGAAGAAAAGCTGAAGTGTACCTTCCTCCTCTTTTAACTCTTTCTTGAAAACTGTTTAGACTCAGCTCACCACTTTAAGATTATAATTGAAAATCTGTCATTTAGTGCAGCAGCCATCATCACTCTTAAGCATACTTGCTCAGAAGGAATTTGGAAATCAGGTTACAAATTGCATCATTAGGAGCTTCTGTGCAGTTGCTGGTTTTTCCTTTCTCACTTCAGTGTTTTTGGAGAGKCCATGTGTTCCTGAGCCTCTGGGATCAGTGAGGAAGATGCAATTGGACAGGTTCATTAGTCTCAGGAGCCAGCTTGTCAGTGGATCATGGYGAACAAGCCCTTCCCACACAGCCACTGGGGGTGAGTCCTCATGGGACAGAAACCAGGGTGCCAACATTCAGCTTCTCTCCCATACCCTTCAAAGCAGGGAGAGCAAGGAAGAATGATGGCACAAACCCCCAAAGGTCTGTCAGACAGAGGGAAGCCAGGGGAAGGCGAACTGCCAAACAAACATCCTCCAGGGACATTGAAATAAAGAGATTGATGTGATAGCTAAAGCTCTAGGCTTCGGGCTCCAAAACACTGCCACCTTGATTCGTTTCAAGCTACTGTAGAGCAGACAACATCTCCTTAGATAAGGCTGTAGCTTCACACYCACACATYYCAGTGCCACACAAATGCACWCAGGTACTGCCAATATCTGCTCWCGTGCTCCTCYAAGCACTCACAGCACAGTGGCACYRTGTAAACTGGGGGGAAATACCCTCTTGCTTGTGTGCAGCCCACAGGTATCAGCCCCTTCTCTACAGCAATACTGACATTAGTGATGATTCTGCTCAAACAAACACACAAACCGGAAATACTTCTGCTCGTCTACAGCTTAATGAGGGAACAGAAGTAGACAATAACACAAGGAGAAAATCAGGATTTAACAAACAACTATAAATTTGTGTTTTCAAGCTTCTGAAACTGGCACCATTTGAGAAACAGAAGAATTAGAAGCCATTTTCAGTATTCATTTATTTACTGGAATCATGTGAGCAGATATATTCAGCATATTGTAGAGGATTTCTGGRCAGTGCTTTCACACAGCACTTAGGTAATTTATTCTGAAACAAGCTATTCCCATCTCTATTAAGAAATTATTATATCCTACATTCAAGTCAGAGTAAATCTTAATTCCTTTAAGATTCCTTTTGTTTGAACACGGAGAACACGGATGTAAAAAACTATCATCCTTATAAAAGAAGTGACTGCAAACAACAAATGCCAGAATTGAAGCAAGTGAGACGACAAAAGAGCTAAGTGACTGAGACACGTGCAGCTTAGCAGGGGGAGCAGCTTCCCTCTTTCAAATAAAAAATGTACATGTCTGGTACTTTAGAAAAGAAAAAGGGATGTTAAAAAAATAAGTACATAATTTACCTATAAAGACAGAAGATCTAATTTGCATGATAGTTTTACTGGGAGATGTGAATTCCTGAAATATCTACCAAACCAAAAGGTACCTACACCTTGAAATGCTATTTGTTCCCTGGCATAAGGAATGCTGCAGCACTCAAAATACTCCCTTCGGGCAGACATGGCAGGRAGAGATTTAGATCAGTGTGGTGATGCAACTATTCAAGCTGCCTCCAAAATTAAACATGTGTCCAGCCAATAGTCTCGGAGGCAACTACATTTAGAGGATGACATCTTTTTTATCCTTTTCTCAGAAGGGATATAAGCAACATTGCAATAAATAAGTCAAGTCCTAACAAAGAACATAAGGGAATTTCTTTGTAGTGACTGATAAACTTTTCCAGTGTAAACTTCTTTGCATAGGAAAGTTGCTCTACAAGTGTTCCCTGTCTGTGGTGCCCAATCCTGGCCCTTTCCTTCAGTGACCATCAGCCATGAGAGCATCCATCGGTTCCATCGATGAGCCCACAGACACATTAGCCAGGTCAGCACTCTCTATAGAGTGCTACTAGAATATATAGAGAGTTAAACCTGCTGAAAATATTTTCATTCATTGTTAGGTAATTTGAAAAGAGGTAAACAACAGTTAAAGTTTTATTCTACAATTTAAAATGTAACTCTACCTAAAATAATTTTCTGTCTTAAGTATGGTGTCCATATTCCTCTTTTCTACCCCTGCCAGTTTTATTCTGTTTAACTGTTGGAAAGAGCTGTTTGACTAAATTAAAATTAAACCACATTTTAAAGTACTTARAACATATCATTTTATTTAAACCAAGTTTGTGTTGTCAAGATACCCAAAGAAGTCTCAGTGAACAAGGAGTATAATTAGGAAASTTGATAGTATTATTTGCACCATAAAATTTCATTAAAGGATTAGTAATTGATGCAAAACAGATGCATCTATGACAATAGTGTACTTTTCTTTCAAAACAACAAATGAACTCCTGACTGCCCAGGTCACTTAGTTTGTGTACTGACAGACTGGGTTTTCAGTAGTTGACCTTTATCAGATTGGCTGACTGACAGCAATTTGGTCGGTCATTCTGTTAAAGGCAAATGTGTATTTCTTGGCCCCAGAATAAAAAGGTTAATTGGCTAAWAGAATATCAAGCCCTATTTCATTTTTATACTCTTTTGTTGTTGTGATGTTGTTTGGCTCAAGTCTCTTTATCTTGCTATGTAGCTAAATCACTAGCAATCAAATGAAAGAAAATTTAGATCAATAGCTGTGTTCAGAAAATTTGTACTAAAGCTATAAATAGAGCCCAGTTCTATGATTGCTTCCAAGAGGGACTAAAGCTTGCAGGACACTCAAAGAAAATTTCTACTCCATTAATAACGGCTTTTCTTGTAAATGGCCACATTTTCTTAGCACAAGGAACAAGATTCCACCACTGGACTCTTTTTGATGCTTATATTAATGTGTAACACARTATAATGTTTTTGACAGGCTAAACTCACCTGGGCAGGGCAAATTCTGATCCTCTTGAGACTGACTGTGTTCAGCTCTTCAGGATATTGGTTTCCACAGGTACTTGCACTGAGCATGCAGCAACTGCTGGCTAACAACGCTGGACTCACTTCTTTGCATCTGACAGGTGACCTAAACCAAATGACATTGGAAGAGGCAGCTACCTGATATGCCATGTGAAATATGTTGATTCTTTAGTTCTGTGATAGTGACCAACTGACTGAATGAGTTTGTCAACCTTCTGAAGCCCTGACAGAGCATCCTCGTGAGTGCTGACATGAGAGTGCTCGGCAACAGCCTCCAAGTCTCGCTGCGTGACAGCAACAGCACTGGTGGCATTTTGCCTCCCGACTCTTTTCCATGTTTCTACAGTCAATATTTTCCCAGCAGTTTTTCTGAATTTGCATTCTGCCACTGACAATTTCTGCCTGCTTCCCAAAGAAAAGCATTACACTGACTTTCCCCTGTTAGCTAGGGCTTCTGAGTTGCAAATTGCCACAAATGTGTGCATCATCTCTGAAAATGTATCAGGTAAGAGTTCTCAGGCTTTTTCCTACAAAGYCAGCTTCTAAGTTGTATTATGCACTGGCATTCATCTTTCTTCATTATTTCTTACCTTGGTAACATTTGCCTGCTTCACAATAACTCTCCACATTAGCCTAGCCAGTAAAATACAATATCTGCAGTAAGTACCCATTTTCCTTCCTGCTAGTAATTAGTAATAGACTAAAACATACAAGTAGACATATAATATAATGTGTTAAAAAAACTGCWCTTGAGATTTTAAGCCATTTTTAAAATTCCACTTAATTTGGACTACTTAGGCTTCTGAAGACATGCAAGGGCATTTAGAAGCAGTTAAATAAGACATTCCACAGTAGCCAAAGTAGTTGACTTACTGACAGAATATAATTTCCTTAATTTTTACTTTGTCAGTCTCTTTTGTTGCTCTTTAAAAAGCTGCAGTGTTACTCTGTTATGGATAGACCTTTAAAAACAATTATAAATAAAATACTTAACTATAGCTTCTAACTGCAAAGCCGAGGACAGAAACAGTGTAGCAAAATAYTGCTGTAGCTATTTATATTGTTGAAAATATTACCAACCTTGGACAGATCTCTGATACATAATTATGTACTTCTGGACGGAAAAATAAACCCTGAAATCCATCTATTCCAATCCCTTTCTTGTTGCAGGAGTGATCAGATTCTCTCCAGGCTTGTGCMCATACGATTGTCCCAATGATAGTCCTGTCAAATCTGGACCACAGCTACTGCCACAGGTTTATGACAGATTTTCTCAACGTAATGACCTTATTTACCTTATTTCAKCAAATAAGCCCCTCCTTTTCTGCCTGTGTGTTACTGACCTACCCATGTGCTCTTTACCAATCTTTTTGCAAGCTCTTTTTACCATTGCTCTACCAGTGGACMAACAGGAACTGAGCCTTACTGAATGAATTGCCTTCAGTGGTGGGATGAAGCTCTACAAAGAACCACAATACACTGAAAAAAWTTCATTTGTTTCAAGCAGGCATTTTATCTGGATTTCAAGAATAATAAAACGCCATGAAACTGGCCTTACATGTGAACTGCCTATGAGTGATTCAATGTGGCAAACAKCACCTTATCCTATTTGATGAACACGCACCACAGACTTATGGCTGGGAATTGCTACATGCTGGAAAACAAAGATCATCATGTGCCTGGAATTATATAAGGCATATACATTATACCCACATGGACATCTCAGGGTGATTTGGGTGATTGTTCTACACCAGCATCACTTTATTCTACACCAGAAGCTCTTTACCAGTTTTCTATCTGGTCCCATTGCTTCATTGCACACCTCTGAGCCAACAGCATCCTGATCCCTCAGACCAATCATTTYCACCATTCCACAGCACTTATTAGAGGAATCAGTATCCACTTGGCTCCTGCTGACTGATACTTTGGGGCTACTACAACTCTTCTTTTTTTTATGGGGGATATTTTGATGTGGAAAAGGTATCCTCTCCTTTAAATTGAAGCTAAAAGTTTTGCAACTTATTTTTAGAGCTCATGTTGTTTGTCATGTGGAAGTAAAACAAACCTGTCTGCCTGGAAAATTATGGTAAACTTCCAGGAGAGGCAAAACCAAATAGATTCTGKAGCAATTAAAATATCTGGGATTTTAATATTTTGACTACTCTTAATCATAATTTCAAAGTCTCCTGATGTGAGTAATAAAATAGTACTCCAGATAGGACCATCCCACACCGGGGAGTTTACTCTTTGTTGTCACTTCCTGATTTTATTTCTAATTTCTCTGAGCCTACTGATGTCAAAAAGCACCATACATTTATCATTATTTAGAAATATTTGTGACAATGATACTCAGATATTTTACAAGGGAGTGTGAAAGCAATCTTAAAATTGCTAAATGTGATTCCTGCATGATTCCAACCCCCTTTCCATATGGTTATCAAACAGACTGARTTTAAGTGGTGGCATTCAAACTATAACTGAGCTGAGCTGCTTTTCATATGTTTTCTTCTTGTTTCAGAGAAGCAAACTTAGTTCCTTTAGAAAATGCTAAATTGGAGGGTTCTGTGTACTACAGGAAGATCCATATTTTGTCAGGAAATGCAGCTGAGAAATGAGYTCAGGAAAAGCAGGGAAGTATCAGGTCCAGCTGCAGCACAGATGTGCGGCTTGGCGCCAGGGCAGAATGAGAGGATGCAGTGATCCTTCTGCCTTGCWCTTTGCTGCATTTTTCAGCAAGTTATTTGTCTTTATTCTAGTTTCTCCCTATGCAGTGATGTTAACAAGAGGTCAGAAGCCCTTTGTCAGGCTTCTTTCTCTGTGTGAGATCTTACCATAGAAAGCATTATGCTGGAGCACAGTCTTATTAATAATAATAAATAAATAATATGTAATTATTAATTTTAATTGGGTGGTATTTAATGTAGTCGAATTGTATTTTTAGTTATTAATAATTTATTGGTTAAATACTTACAAAGAAATGTGTTCATTAGAAATAAGTCAGCATTATTATTTTGTTATCATCATCAGTATGACTATTATTAGGTGGCCAACACTGTTGTTTTCTGTTCAACATATCATAGCATTTTTGTATTCTGACACTTTTCTTTACAACCTCAATWTAATTTAACCTTAATTCAATTTAAGATCTACAAGACAGGCACTGATTAAGAATTTGACAGCATGATGTTCATYGGTCAGAGAATTGCTCTTCCCAGCAGGCTCTCAAAAAGTGATTKCTGTGGTTAAAAGGAAAATATTGTCATACCTGAGTCCCTTGAAAACCTTAATTTCTTTTCCAGAGGCAAAATTCCAGCTTCCCAAAGCACAAGAAGGAATRTCAGAAGTTTGGGCAATTGCACCACTGCTGCAATTTTTCACTCACGTAACACAATATGGACCCATCTTATCATGTGTTTTAGTCACATTAAAAAATGTGAATGTTATCATGAGAAAGCTTTTTCTGTTTAACACAGAATGACAAAGCCACCAACCTGTGCCCAGCTAAGAAACAGCAGAGTGGTAAAGCCAAAGAAGRGTTAATTCCTGACTACAACCCTAAGGCAAGCAGTCTCATATGGGAAATATTTATTCAAAGGGTAATAGGTTGAGGAATTTATTGTACAAGGTAGCTCTATTTGCCACTGAAAGAATGAGGCCAAAAGTCTCTATAAGAGACTCTGTAAGAGACTTTTCAAGATCACTTATTCGAGGATTCTTTAACATTACCAGATTGTACTTTTGGGGATGTGAAATTTACAATCCATCTAAGAAATAAATACCATTACAGTTCATTTTAAGCTAAATGAAAACCTGAAAGGAAATAACATAGAATGATATTTCCATTTTTTTCTAAAGAAAAAGTTYAACACATTATAGGGAGCCTTTTATGCAACCAAATATGAAATCATTACACTCTTGTGCTTCATCAATGGAAATTTTAAAGAACTTTCTTGAGGTGGATGAGCAACTGTAGTTATCTTCCTTTTAAACAGAATAAAAACATTAGTKTTTAACCTTTGTGAAACTGAAGTCTTGGATCAAAGAACAGAAAGGAACTTTCTTCTATTATAAAAATAACATTTTTCACTGGCAAAAAATATAGCTTKCAAATGTATTTTGGTTGTTTAACTATGAAAGAGACAAAGGCTAATGTATTTTTTAAAAGTTTTTGCACATTCTGAAATTCAAAATAATTCTGRTGTTCACAGGATTTTGCAGAATGTGATTTATGCAAGTGCTAATCAGCCATAAAACATAGCAATCTTGTAGGTTTTGGGATGGCAAAGGAGTTGTGTTTATTTGCTGCAACACTGGGGTTTGAAAACGGAACAATACATTACTAAATATTCATAAAATTTTCCTTTTCAAAACAGAGGTGCAAACAGTAATTGCATATTGAGAGAACTACACCTTTGATACTGTTAAGGATACATGGTAATCACCACCAATTTTTTCTTCATGTAAAAAGCACTGATTTACATTTACTAGTTTGTTTTTTTGAGTAAAGTCTTTGTACTGGCATAACTATAATTATCTTTCATTGATTTTGAACACATTCATTGAATACATACAGAAAAGGCATTTTAAATTTCTTTTTATTTAGAAACTAAAAACCAAATTTCTCTACCAGAGCAGACATGGGATTTCAGCTGCTATCCAAACCTCCAGGCTTATGGGTTTCACAACATAAAAATGGAGATSCCTTGGAGATCCCATCCAGTCAAAGCCAAACAAATTCACCAAGACACCAGCCACAAGCCCAGAGTGACATCTTTGCACTCTTCCTTCTTGACAACTTCTCCTACCACTGGAAATTGGAAGGGTCGGGAACTCTACCAGTGGGAAGAGAGACTTTTATTCATTGGCACTGTTTTTCATGGAAAAGGCCACCTTCTGAACATTTTGCAGTTTCCCAAATAGATTCACCAGTATTTTGGCTCCTGGGGAGGCTCCTCCCCTGCAAGGCCAAGCAGTGGAAGGCAGGGATGGATCAGAAGCATTGCTGGGGGAGAGTCAGACCACAGTGCCCTCCTACCATAAAGTGAAATTGTAGCTTAACCACCTTCTGAGGATTAATGGGTGAAAGACTCCTGATGGTGGTAGTGAGAAACGGGAGGGATTCCCAATGATTTCTCACTTTCTCAAAATCAAACAGCATTTGCCATTACAGTAAGCAAGAAGATGAAAAGTGTTAACGTGAGAAAAAAAAAGAATTGTCTTAGAATTCATACACTTCAAAAACTTATTTTCTTCTTTATATTTAGAACATTTTCAAACCAACTTTTTCTTCATACTTCYTTTTCCCCTTATTTTGACAGTATTGCTGAAGTCTCCCAGAGGCAAGCAGCAAGGCTAGTTTAGTTTTGATTGTATCTTTTTTCRAAATCCTKYCCYKRMMKTTWRRMMAWWWTYMMCYTYMWWACTCCAWTTTTTTTTTWAAGACATTCTGAGTTCTCCAAAAAGGAAATATGAATACCCTTCCCTACACAGAATGCATGTACCTAAACACAATGGAAGAAGTTCACAAAGACTKCACATCCCATCTCCTGCTGGCATGAAATGCTGGGAATATTTTGCACACTGATTCCATCCTGTGTTACCTTTCTTCCTCCCACTCTTCCTGCTTCATCTGGAGATGCAAGTGCTGATTTCTCATACTGCTCCTGGTCTTCCCATTACTGCACCCAACAGATTTAACCTCAGTCTCTCGCCCTTGGCTTCCCCCCTSTCCTTAATCCTGGTCTATGACCAGGAAGTTCTAAAACACTCCCATTCTCAACCTTATCCACTGCTCACTTCCCAATCTACAGGTCTCCCAAACACTTGTTCCCAAATCCCTACTCAACTGCTCACACCTCTCCCTTTTCTTTTTTTGTCTTACAGCCCACCTTTACCATAGCTCTCCCATTAAACTTCCTTTGTCTTCCCTTCCCTGTGAAACCTGCCATAACCAGCTCCTTCCTGGGTCTGTCCCTTTTCCTTATGGCTTGGAGATGGACCATTCCTTCCACTCCTGCTTGCTCCTAATGAAAAGAGCACTGGGAGTAATGAGGTGTCTTTTGTTCTGGCCCAGGGCAAGCCAGGAATGCTTGTTAAAAAGAAACTTAAGTTCTCACCCTGTCCTGAAGGACTCCAAATTGCCACATTTTTGTTTATGGATATAGGCGAATTATAGGTTTTCCATTRGTCTTGTTCTTAGGAAGGACTGAATCATTTTGGCTTGAATTTTCAAATAAATAAATTCTGCCATCTGGCATGGAAGATTTCACTCTTCCTGTAAATAAAAGCAAAGCATCGCATTGCATTACAGGGAACAATACTACTGCTACAGACACATATGAAAACTGAACTTCCAAACCAGTCTCGTCAAGAAGTTCTTAGGAAAACCACAGAGAGAACATTTTTTGAGAAATACAACCTCTTCTTTGACTAGGCCAGGAAGTCACCATAAAGAACTATGAAGTATTTGAACAAGTACTATTTAAGAATAAAAGAGTTGTTGTGAAAAACCATTATCCTGACTGGGGGGATTTTGGATCTCTGTCACTTGCTGGTACAAACATTGTCAGTTGTAGAGTTTTGTGAGACTGAAAGGAAGCTTACCTACCTTGATTCAAAAACCAGCTGGGCAGCAGTCCTCAGGCACTTAGCCAGTYTTTCCTCCTCTTCCAGCTTCCTTTTTTCCCTCTACATCACAGGCAGATTTCCAAGGGCGACTAGCTCCTCTTGTTTCTCTCCTGAAGTTCACCCACAAGTCAGGAGAAGTTTACAAAGCCTTGCAGCTAAGATTTATCACCAGAGGATTAGTCTGTGCAGCTCTGAACCCATGASATTATTTTCTGTTTAGGTCATTAGTCTAAATCCCTGTCTGTTTACTGGTTGCTTTTTCAAATATTTATTCTTTTTGATTCCTATACTCTCCATGGCCTCCCGTCTCAAACTGTTGAGATGAATAGTTGCTAACAGTAAATATGGGAAAATGTCTTCAGGCTTATTTTTAGCCACTTGAATCAATTCATTTTAGCTCCATGACTTTGCAAGATGCATCTCAGACACTCTCTGTTCCCAGCTCCTTCCACAAAMCCTCAGGCAGCTAAATGTCATCAATCAATGCTGAGATTTAGAKCCCTACATGTCATATGAGCCACACCACTTCTCCTCTCCTGCTGGACACACCCAGTTCTGTTGTCTGTCCTCTGTACAGCTGTTCCCAATCCATATTCTCAAAGGCAGCCAGGACTACATCGCGGTGTCACACGCTCGAGCGACACCACAGAAGTATTATTCTAAATTTCTCTAACACCAAACAATATAAAAAAAACATTAGACATCGATGTTGCTATGATTATCTCAGCRCTATCCTAGCAGTTTTCTGCACAGCCTGGTTTGGACCGGTCTCTAAGGAAAGCTCTAAGGGACTTTTATCCCATAATCTGCAGAATTCCATCCATCTACACTGATGACCATAGTGCTTCTGATATAAAAACCATTGCAGTCTGCTTCACAAGAATCTGCACCTGCCCTGCTTTCCCCGCTGCCATCATTTAACCCTGGTGTTGTTTCTCCCTCTCAGCTCCACCTCCCCTGCAGACCCCACAGTACATATCTGTCCCCTTGTGGCCGTATGCCCGACACAGCCTCGCTGCTTCCYAGGATCCTTCGGGCTGACCAAAGCCTTTCAGCTCCTTCTCCCACCCACACAAGTGCTTACTGACTGCCCCCATCTCAGCAGCTCCAGAAAACCACCTAAAAGGGGTAGGAAACATCTAAAAGGCTCTGAGGGATGGAAAGYGGCAGCAGAGCAAGAGTGGACAGATTTCTCCACCATCCTACACAACTCAGCTGACACTGGATCCTTGCAAGGCATGGAYGTGAAACCCTTCTGGATGAAGAATRGGGCTGACCACAGAGACTTTGCTGCAGGCCACTGATCTGTGAAAGATCAAGGTGAGAAAGTTATTGTGAAAGGCAACAAATCTAATGCAGCATGTAGAAACTAAGAAWAGAAAATGTCTTCAGATAAAGGTCGGCAAACTGTTGCCAGTTGGGTTTTTCTGCTAGTCCTGTGGGATCCCTGTTGGTTTAACCATGAGTCTCTGACCTTTTYCAAGGGCAAGAAGTCAGCCAGAGTGGTTGACCATATCAATTCATACTGCTGCTTCATAATTTATACTGCTTATTTTTACATTGTTCCAGAAGAAGGACAGAATGAAGGACACACAGAAGAAATGCTTTGAGTGAAATAGTCTCAGTGCTAGAAATCATCTTTGTGCTCCTTACTCCACGCCAGCTTGAGCCCAAGCTATCGATCAAAGCACAGGCTGCAGACACTCAATGTTGGGACCAGAGGTGGCTTTTTGCTGTGCCCAAATTTACATCCCCGTGTTCAAGGCTCCCCTTAATACCCTGCCAGAGCCCCCAGAGCCGCTGTRGCCGTGCTCTTCCTCTCAGCACAAAAATATGGCCAGGAGAGGAAAGGGCTGAGTCAGCTCTGCTGGAGTGTTGCTGCCATCAGAGCAGCCCTGGGGAAACTCTTCCAGCATTCCATGGGTACCATCCCATGTTTGTTTTGTTATCAGAGCTCCCAATGTTTTGTGGACAAGAATTTTTTTTTTTTTCAAATTAAATCACATTCATTGGCCTATTTAAAATTAATAGAAAATAGTATTACATATTAGATAATATAAATATTAGATAATAGAAATAGTATTAATAGAAAATTAAATATTTGGTTTATAACCAAGCACTCAAACACCAATTTATAACATAAACCTTGAAAGGTAACAAAACCTGGAGCCATAGCCTATCCAGTTCCCAGTTTGGTGAGACTTCCTGYTCTCCAGTGCCATCCTCAGCATTACCAGAAGCCATCTGACACCAGGTTTCTCTACCTAGGACTTGTCTGGAGCCCACTTGCTCACACTGCAATCCTCTTTCTCTTGTTTTTCCTACTTATCCAAAGCACATCCAACTAGTCACAGGGGAAAAAAATGAAATAACATATCTCAACTCTTTTATTTGTTCCCTTCTTAAAATAAGTGTTCTTCATCTCAGGACTCATTAGCTGACTTCAAAACTGACAGAAAAGTAAACTATTTTGTTCAAACACATTGTTATGTTTTGTAGATTTTTCTTTTCTGACTCAGTTATTGCTCACTAATTATGAGTGCAATCTAACAAACTCATCCTCCTTCCAGAAGAAAAAAAAATAAGTAATGCCATAGAGGATTCTTACTTGTTTTGACAAAAAAAAAAAAATCTGAAATCTTCCATTTGAAAAGGATTATCTTTGAACAATCTTTCCAATTTCTATTCAGGCAAGCTATCATTTTTTCATTTTCCACATAGTTAACTAATTTTCTTTTGTATGCTTCAGATATCAGAAATCCCTTTTCTCTAATTTCATAGAGAATTTCACTTCATTTTGCTTTATTCCTTGCCCTTTTTCTTTAAGATGGTCAAGAGAAATGGTCATCATCTGTAGTCTTAGAAAATACTTGAATTTCACATGAAAAATTTGGGAGAATACATTACCCTTTCTTTCAAAATGTACCTGATTCCTCATCTGCCTTTTTTTAAAAATAAAATHTATTGTGACTTGGGTCATTCACATTCCCCCTCTCCTGAACCATCGTAATGTGCAAAATAATCCAGTAACTGAACAGCCCTAGGAAAATGTGGATGACGCACACATCCACAGAAAATGTTAAAAAAAAAAAAGCAAGCAAACTGCTTTATTCAGAAATAATAAACTACAGAGCAATGGAAGTCAAAGAGTAATTTAATGTGATTTGTCTTTATGCATCTTAATTCTAATTCAACAAAGCATTTGAGTACTTTTGCACTTAATTTCTTTGCAGAATCATGGTTCTGCAAGTAGTGTGTTACCAATAATAAGATGCATATGCAGCAATTCAGTTCCATATACTTTAATACATAACACTATAAAATTAATTTTTCTATTTTCTCTGTGATTTTATTATTACAATGTTTATAGCATGTAAGTTATTTTACTTCAATATGAACAATTGCAACATTTTAATTTGCTGAGTTTTGCCCTAACATTTTGTAGTAAAGTTGTCTTCATTGGAGTTGGTTCAGCTGTTATTTGGAGAAAAAAAATATAGTTCTGTAGCTGTACTGTTCTGTGAGTTATCATATATTATTTCTATTTTAGTATGCAATCTGGTGATAAATCAAAAATCCTTTGCCATTATAAAAGAGTAATTATGAACAGAAAGATAACTCTTAATCCCACACCTTTTATTAAGACAAACAAACCTAGTAAAARTAATCTACAGAAAGAGGAGTGTCTGCTGACAAAACCTTAATACACACTTGCAAACCCTGTCTTGTGTTGAATGCATCTTAGTTTAAAAAAAGAAGAAAACATTTGAAATAAATATTGAAAAGATTTAGATTTAGATTTAGATTTAGATTTAGATTTAGATTTAGACAAATCCTTTGTCTAATTTTTCTTCAAAAAAAAGGACAAACTTCTATGCTGTATGAAACAAGCCTTAAAAATTGAAAGTCAATTTGTTCAGGGGTTACTTAAATTATACAGGCCAAAAATCAACWGAACTTTGTTCACATCAAATAATTTATTTTTTGTTTATTTATTTSCTTTGGCTAAATGAAGAAATATGTCAGCACTCTTCCAAAAATAAGGCAAATACAGGGAATATTAGTAATCAGACAATGTGCCTATTCCTCTATGAACATGGTGAGCATTAATATTTCAGAAAATACAGACCTGCTGTAAAAAAAAAAAAATTAGAAAAACTTTGTGATTTCTTCTGTCTTAATATTCAAGCCAGCAATCAAGCATTGCTGTGACCTTCATGTGAAAATCTGCCTCCTTGGAAATAATTTGAAAACTTTGCTGGTGGCTTCTGTGGGGCTGGAGTTTCACGGCTGGTGCTGTCACAGGGCAGTGGGGTACAGGGATAATGAGCCTGACAGGAGACTTCAAGGCTCCTGGCAGACATCAGGAAATCATTTCACAATGCAAACTTACTTTATAATGGTTAGAGACAATTTCTTAATGTTATKAATGTATTATCTGGGCTGAGTGGACCTAAATTTGTAATGCAATTTACTTAACTTTCAAAATATGGTAAATCATGCTTTGTATCATATTTATTAATGTGGATGAAGATAACGGGCTTTGTTCTTTAGCCATAAATCAAGCATAAGTCCTACAAAACCAATAAAACACAAAGTGACGTTGTTTGTATTATGTCACAAAGAATTAGAAAATTATTGCATCCTTTTCCATCCTCAAAATTCCCAATCAATTCCCAATATCATGCCTAAAAATTTCACTCATCCAGCCTGGCCTTGAACACCTGCAGGCATTGGAGAATCCACAACTTCTCGGTGCCACCTGTGTCTCACTATTCTCACAAAAAAGAATTTCTTCCTAATATCTAATCTAAACCTGCTCTCTTTCAGTTTGAARTCTTTCCCCCCAAAACAATATTACATTACAACACAAGAAATGAAATTGATTTTAATCCAGTTAGCCACAAGAGTGTAAGAATTTACACAAGATTTATCTTTATCTCCTCAAATGACTGATTTTGCAAAAGCTTGAGTGTTTATTTTTTTATTTTACAGCAAGTCACTGAGAAATGATTCTTCAGAAGCAAATGAAATAAAAGCATACTTTTAGTCCCTAGCCAGATACCAAAATTACCACWCTTACTTGAAAAAGTGTCATTTTTCTTAACATAGCATGTTCAGTTTTACTGACTGAGCCATCATTTGCTGAGATGCTGTAGAAAGCCCACAAATGGTCAGACATAAATAGGTAAATCTTTACTGTTCTATACATCCACACAAAACATATAATGGGAAGAGAAAATTAAAACCACACAATCAATTTTGAATGTGCTATCAAAACAGACTTGTCTGCATTTCTTGTTAAAAAATCATGAAGTTTAACAACACTCAGAAAGCAGTTTTTATGAGTAAGAAGTAGTATTGTACTCTTCATTGCCACCTCTCTGAAAATAAACACTTTAGTAGTTYATTTTCTGTAGTGAACAAGAATTTGAAAGTAATTTTTCAATAACTCAGAAGATTTGCCACTTATTTGCCCTGTGGATTAATTGCCSAAGGAATACATTAGCTAGAAGCAAAATTTTCAAGGAGTCATGACCAACCCTCAGTTTTACCAAATATATCTATGTGAGGCAATGACGGGACCCTGTGAGAAAGCCTTTGCTGCAAAAGTGAAATTTTTTGTTTTGCCATACAAGCAGACAAGAGAAACCAGCAGAAGAAATAAAAATCTCTTGTTCAAAAACTGAGATAATCCTTTAACTTGCAGATAACTTCCTTGAATCTAAGGCACTTATGTGTAAAAATGCAGAGAGGTGCCATGTGGCAACAAGAACAGCCACAGGACAAGGACAAGCTCCACTCTATGTCACTCCTGTCACCCAGAGGTGATGCACAAGGAATGCCACTGAAGCAGACATTCAGAAACTTCTCAAAACTGTGAACTGGCCTTGGGTGGCCCACGATTTCAATGCCTCTGCGGTGAAATTTGAGGGCATTTTTGATGTGTTGCCTATCGTTTCTGTAACTGAAGCATTAAGCTGCACAGGGATTTTCTGTTTGCTGTGTCCAGAGAACAGAAATCAGTGTCTGTTTTCTGTGGATGTCTAGCASGCAAGGAAGCAAACAGAAAATTTTAGTTTGCTCCATCTCCTCTTAGTGAAAAAGCTGGGTGGTTTCTCTGCTGCTCCTCTGGGGTTCTTGCCCCATCTTTGGGGCAGACAGAGGGGAAGAAGTGGTGCCAATGACAGTGAAGCAGCCCCTGGAGGCGTGTGATGATTTCATAGTCAGGAAGGGCCAGGCTGGCAGTGTCGAGCCCCAGCATCCGCGACACCACCTCTCGGAAATCCGCCAGCTGCAGGAGCAAGCAGAAAGGGCTAAATTAAATAGGAAACAAAGGAGATGATCAAGAAAACATGCACATATATGCACACAAACAAACACAAGCACTTGTATATCAGGGCTAAATACAGGCATTCCTGCTGTTGCTATAATACAGAGAGCAGAGGAAGACAGAAACAGCCCTTTGAGGCCTAAATCAAATCACAAAACACAAACATYTGACACATCAAGTATCTCAAACACAAAACTTTCAAATACAAAGTTTTCAAGAGTTTCTTTAGTATCGTTCACAGGCATATCTTCCCTGCTGACTCAGCTGCAAAAATTGAGGTAAACACAWTTTTACTTGACCTGATGACCACAACTGGTTACTGGTGGGCACATCCCAGAGCCCAGGCTAAGATGCTCATCCTTGAGCATGATCTGCCACTATCCCCTCCAACTTACATTTTCTTGAGAAAAACACAGCAGAAAGCAGGAAGTTAGAAGAAAGGTGGAAGTTTGGCCCATYCTGTGGTCTGACTTTGATTTGAATCAGGATATAGCCCAAATTCAAGATGCAGCTTAGAAGAATGSTTGTTTTTCTTCTGTGTGTAGTTGCTGAAAATGTCATAGGAATGGTATTTGGTAAAGTAATTAAAGACACTGKCTTTCTCTCTGCAGTTCCAAATGGGCAGATCAGATGTCATCACTGCTGATTTATTCTTCTCAACTCACATTATGGATCATTATCAGTCAAACTTCAAGGCCTCTTCAACTGACTATAAATTACACAGCCAAATGCCTTAATACTCCTTATCATCAACACACAAAAGATGAAAACATTACTATTAGAGGAAACATGCTTTTCTTGTTATCTATCTGAATGCCAAGATCCCCATTCCCAAGCATGAAAGAGACTCAAAAGACCACAGAATCATCAAAACCATCAAGAAACTGGACTCATGTTCTGGTGGGGCAGCATCCTCACTCCACCAATCATGCCAAGGGCTAAGGGTGAGATAAACACTCTCCTGAAATGTCTCCAACCCCAAGATCATTGTGCAGAATTCTGAAGATTCACAGATTCCTCACAGTTAGAATGTGTGAAAAAAAGGGGTTTGAAACTCTCCTGAAAACAAGGACTCAGTTCCAAGAYTTTGCCAAAGACAGTTTGTTTCAAACCCCAAGGAGCTGCTGTCATTTCAGAAACACAAATATGAAAACCAATACAGARTGGGGCTGARGRCTGGAGTCCTCRRCACAAGACAGACGTGGAMCTGTTAGAATTRTTCCTGAGGAGGGCTACAAAGATGATCAGAGAACTGAAGAACAACTTGTATGAAGTCAGGCTGAGAGAGATGGCATTGCTCAGCCTGGAGAAGGGATAGCTCCAGGGAGACCTCGTAACAGCCTGCCAGTACCTGAAGGGAGCTTATGAAAAAAAAAAAAAAAAAAAAAAAAAAAAGGGAGAGCGTCACTTTACACGGGCATATAACGATGGGAAAAGGGGCAGGGGCATTCAGCTAGAAGAGGAGAGATTTAGATCAGATGTTAGGAAGGAGTTCTTTACTGGGAGGGTGGTGAGACTCTGGAACAGGTTTGCCCAGAGAGGTTGTGGATGCCTCTCTCTGGAAGTGTTCAAGGCTAGGTTGAATTGGGTTTTGGACAATGTGGTCTAGTAGAAGGTGTCCCTACCCATGGCAAGTGTGTAGGAACTAGATAATCTTTAAGGTCCCTTCCAACCCAACCCATCCCATGATTCTGTGATTTGAGAATTCACTCCCAGCTATCTGTATTACCGAGGCACTGCAATGTCTCGGATCAAATGTTGGAACAAAGTTATGCCAAAACCCCAAAGTTCCCATATATTATCTTCTACAATGGTTCAGGAGGTCACTGATGCGGAGCTCTGGCAGTGTGCTAAGCAAGTGCTATTCAGCAGAAGCTAAAGATAGTTTTTAAACATCTGGATYGCAGACAGGATAAGGAGGCAGCAAAGCTGGAATTTGTTTCCACACAGACTTTACATTAAAAGATCAAGGCAGGTCTCTGCAAAGATACAGCCTTTGGATGAAGGAGAGAAATAATAAAGGATAAACATCACTAAAGACTCAAACATAAAGGCATGCTACAGACAACAGCACTCCTACTAAATTTTCTTTGAACCTTCAATAAATAAAATTATCAGAAGTGAAAAAACAGGAAATGAATGCAGTTTAGAGCATTAGCCAAAGATATTGGGATCGGAGAACTAAAAAGCAGATACTATATTGTCACACTGTAATTACAAGAAAGTAGAAGGGGTCTTACTCCAACAGAAAGAAAACCAAAAAAAGTCCAAAGTATATTGCAACAATATTCAAGTGATTTGAAATGCCTTGGATTCAGATAGTAAAAATTCAACACTTGTGTGCTTTTAGCAAAATACTTAATGTATGACTCCATGGAATAATTTCTTGCATGTAATTAATATCTTCTTCTCTGTGCTGGATGCTTTGTTTCCTTATGAGATGCATGAAGAAATTAAATTTTCCTGCCAAAWTTCTAACCTTCGTTATAAAACAAAACAGTGCTAAAGATTTCCAGGGGAAAAAAAGACCCCTAGGTTGCTGGCCTTTTCTCCATGTGAATAAAAACACTTTTTCTTTACTAATTTTCTGAAATARCATTCTTAAATTTCATCCAGAGTCATTGTTAGTGCCAACATACAGTATAAATTTTTTAGCTGGAAAATCTAGTGAAGTCCTAAGTAGCTAAAATAAATTTCAAATAACMAATTTTTTACTTTAAGGAAACATCCCATTTGCTTTCAATAATTAAGCCATCAATAACATTTCTAAAATACACAGCATGTAGGGCAATAGCATACATCCTTCAAAAGTTTTTGAAGTCTCACACAAACTACTTACAGACTCATTGAATCATTCTGTTTGGAAAAGGCCTGGAAGATTGTCAAGTCCTACTCTTAACCCACATTTCGAAGTCCATCACTAAACCACGTCCAGGTTTCTTTTAAGTACCTTTAGAACTGGTGACTCAACCACACCCCTGGCAACTTTTTCTAAAGCCTGACTACCCTTTCAATGAATAAATTTTGCCTAATACCCAATCTGACCCCCCCTCCCCCAGAATAATTTGAGACTGCTTCCCTTCATCCTATCATTTAGATTTGTTAAATCTCTTACAACTGGCAAGGAGAAGATGCAAGAGAYGGATGTGTGAGAAACAAAAGGAAAMWGATGAGAAGTTGGTAMRTTATACACCTAAGATATTCAGAAAAAAATACATACTTTAGGCTTTTATAGCATTTTAATACTTCTCTAAAAGGTGACGKAATATTTTGTGATGAGCAAAGAAAATAATGCCTATATTTACTATTCTTTTGCAAAACTTAACTTGTGGRATAGCTTTGCAATCACAATTGTCACTCCAGCTCACAAGAGTGAGCTAAAATTTCCTTGGTTTATAATGTTTGGAACAGTTTTAAGCACAGCTGGATAGCTGCTCCACCTCTACCATTTTCTTACATTCTAAGGGACACTTAGCACTTGTCAAATACCKATAAACCTACCTGTCTCTCTCTTTTTGCTACTTCTGCAAGGGTTGTTTTAAGCACCTTCATCTCACTGGTAAGTGCTTCTAACATATTTTTGTTTTTTTCTTTATCTTCAGTAGCTTTGCGCTCCTTTAAAACAAGTTCTGATTTGGCAGATCTAAGCTGTTTCTCAGCTTTTTCTTTCATTCTTTCCAATCTGTCTTGRGACTTATTGAGTTCCTCTATTGCTCTGTTCTGCTCCAAAGTTTTGATCTGCAAAAAGATAGGGAAGTGTTAAATACGTTGTCATCTAACTTGAACAAATAATAAATTATCAGGAGTGGTCACAAATAAGCACTTTAGTGTGGTTTCTTTTGGGTTCTTGACTAAAATATCACATGCACATATGAACTATAAAGTTATTAAAGGAGACTATCCCATTTCAACACAATTAACAATAATATTTTTCTTTCAAGATAGTTAATTCTCTACAGATTTTGTGAAAAGAGCTCTCTGGACAGAAAAGAAAATCCATGGTGAGCATTCACTCCATTCCAGCCCCTGGAAAAATAGCGTGAAAAAGAGTTGCCAAATGTTTTGCTGGCAAAAAATGGTTCAGTGGGAACACGCACATAGTTGTCTATTTCACTCCATCAGCCWCAAGACACAAAGTCACATAAAATCAATCTTTTTTGCTCCAAGTAGGGGCAGGCTGTCCACTGCAAAGGCAGCATATCAGGCTGCAAACTACCTGTGTTCACCTAAGTGAAATCAGGAAATGTATTACTACTGCAATGTAATGAAACATAGAAATAATCAAAATTTAGTARCTTGCCTTCTGTATTCCCCCCATATCTATCAGAACAGATCTTCTGTGAGCAACACTTGGGAAAATACAAGATGACAGTCATGTCAACAGGAAAGAAAGGGATGTGTATATTGTATTTTTCTTACACTAGCCTGAAAATTGACATTGTTTTTTGCAAATGCTACTTTGCATATCAAGAGAAGTTGCAAAATGCACAAAACCTTGTGATATTATACTTGCTTTTGCCACCTGGTTTTGAGCAGTTCTCCACGAACACATTTATTTTAAATGAATTCCAGCTGTATCCAACTGGAATAGAAAAATGGATAGAAGCACAAATGTAATCTTTTAACTCACCTTAAGTTCACTGGTTTCAGACAGCTTGGCTTTGAGATCAGTATTTGTTTCTCTYGCCAGATCAAGCTGCTTCTGTAGCCTTTCTATCATCTTATGTAACTTTGTGACAGTGAGATTGGCCTCGTCCCTTTCCGCAGCTAAGGCAGCCCTTACTTGCTTCTCTYCTTCCAGCTGAGTTATTTTCTGCCGCAGAAGGTTCATGTGCAGCTCTCTGCTTTCAAGTTTTTCTTTCTGAGCCTTCAACTTGATTTCCAAACAGAAGGACATTTGAAAAATTGCATGTGAAAGACAATGCACATAATTGCACATAATTGCMAATTTAATCGTCTTGTTGCATATATAACATGAACTCCTTTTCCTCTCTTGGAAACTCTGTGAAGTATCAGCATATAAACCCTAACTTGATACTTCTTGTATCACCAATTCATTGTGCTTCTCTGTTGTTTTAAACCTTAAACAGATCCAGTTCCCAGCTCTGTACCATTCTGACAAGCCTAAATCCAAAAGATTTCYCTATGTCATAACAGGATGACAGAGRGATGCTTGAACAATTTTGAGCAGACTTGTTCCAGCAGGAACAACTGAATGAAAAAACTGTTCTTGTTGGAAACATTGAAACTCCCAATGAAGTAACCCACTGGTTTCTAGAGAAGTTTGTGCAATGTGTCTCCCTCCCCGGCAGATCCTTTTACATTTAAATTTAATGGCAGTTGTTTACAGAATTACAAATGTGTATTAAAAACTAGGCACATACACAGACACACACCCAAAACTTCATAGTTTGTTCTTAAGAAGCTAGGAAAGAAGTATCGTATTCAACTAACTGGTGGGTTTAGTTATTTCAATGTGCAGACTTTCTGCACAGTTTGCATTCATTATCTTCTTTTTAAGTGATGGACATCTTTGAAATTCCTCACACAATACATTCTGCTGACTCTAGCAAGCCACTGCACAATTATAGCCATATGTTTATCTTTGAATGGTGTGCCTTTTTTCCTTACCTTCCTTCTGAGGCCATATGCCACGGTCTTGTTTTCAACCACAGCCTCACCTTCCAGTTTCACCAACTGCTCTGCCCGGGCCAGAATCGCATCCATAGTCATATCAAATCCAACCTCTGCTGCTACACTGTCCAGCTTCATCTTCTCATTAAGTTGCTCCAGAAACTTCAGATACTAAGATGGGGAAAAATAAGAAAACTTCATTAAAATTCATTAATTTAAATTAATGGCTTTTAAATTTAAAATTTAAATTTTAAATTTAAATTTTTAAATTTAAATTTTTGGCTACAGCAGCAGCCAAAAATACATAGCCAAGTACACTACCCACAGGAAATAATACTGAAAGGGTGTGTTAATAGGGCACCCTTCTGACACAACAGCAAATTCTCCATATGCCCTCTTATTTTAGTCAACACTTACTTTGTTTATTCATACAATTTTAAAAAATCCTAGTAGTCATGATYATCTAAAAACATAAAAGAATCAAAGACACCAAGATCTTGAGAGATTGCAGACCAGATAATGTTTTAGAGAAAGAAGTAGAAATGAGAGAAAGTTTTGATATCCGCGAATCATTGAGAGCTACTGATGCATTTACAAGGACTTCTTTTAAGCTGTTTGGGGTGCTTTTTGGTTTTGGGGCTTGGTTGGGGTTTTTACTTGGGTTTTTGGGGTTCTTGTTTTTGTTTTGTTGGGTTTTTTTTTGTTTTGGTTGGGTTTTCTTGTTTTGTTTCACAATAACAGACATGGAACTCAAAAGCTTAGCTACATTTTCCAACTGCAATTGTTGGTCAAAGACAAGATATTACAATTCCCTACATGATGTCTGACTTTGCTTTTTGCATTACTCGCTGTGCTCCAGGTAATCAAAGCAACACCACGAGCTGTGTCTCTGCCTTTAGTGACTTCTATTCAAAAGTAAATAATGTGTGCAACTACTTTTTGTTTCTCAAGCATCAAACCATCTTGCATCAGGTCTACAGTTAGTAATTCCTCTTCCAAGTGCTTCAGTTGATCGTGGAAATTCTCGCAACTTTTTTCAGCTTTCTGGCTCCTCTCCAGAGCTTCATGGTACAATCTGGTCTGATTTTCCAAAGCTTCAGTCAATTTAGCTAATTGGGTTTCAAGCTGAGACACCATCTAGGGAGCAAGCAAACCAACAAAACATATGGGGTTAGGTGGGTGTGGAGATGCTAGAAAGATATRAAAGGTATGTCAACAAATTATTAAAAATAGGGTAAAATATTTATCTCTAAAATAAATGCTTTTAGAGGACAAAAAGAAAAATCTGCTGTAACCACAAGGAAAAAATGTCAGAGGTGGTGATATGAGAAACCTAAAAGTGAACTGCAGATACCATACATAAGATGAATCAAATAACTAAAATGTATTGCTATCTATTAAAAAAAAACCCAATACAAATTAATTTAGACTCAAAAATTCCAAACATATGGGAACAACACCACCTGGCAGTCAGCTATCATTCTTTAAAATAAGCCAGTAAAGTCACTGTTCACTTGAGGAGCTGACTAGAAAAAGCATGCAAGTTATTTAGAAAATACATGCAGCATGTAGGGGAGAATGTAAATATGGATAACTAAGTCTCAGAGGAGCGTTTCTGAATGATTAACTGTTAAGCAGTGTTTAACTAAAAGATTTTGCTAAAAAAAGAAAAATAGTAATTTCTGYAATCAAGCCAGAGCCCAAGGATAAAAGGGTAAAATCTCATAAAAAGCAACTGAATAACTTTGAAAACGTTTCTAGTTTTTCACTATTAACTTTACAATACCTTCATACAATGTACAGGATTTTAAGTAGTAAAATATTTCTAAAACAAATGCTYGAAAGTGTCTGGTTACACTACTGCCAAATACTGAAAGGCAGTTCTATAGAYGAAGTTGCTTGTTTCCCTCTCTCTTCTCCTTATTGTCATATAATTATTTGGTTACATAATTAATTATATTGTATTTGTAACTCAGTGTTCAGACACTCATCTCCAAGCAGCCTCTTCATTTTTAGCATCTGGTTGGTTCCTGTTAATAAAATGAACAGTAAGTACACAAAGCTCTCATTAATTTTAATGGCACTGAAAGGTTTCCAATTCAAACTGCAATTAAATACAAACAATAGTTTTCACCCAGCTTGCCTAAAAATACTGAGAAATTACTGCTGCTTATATGGTAGACAACACTAAACAATATAAATCTACAAGACCCCACACACATTTTATGTTTTCTGCATCTCGCATTACTTAGCAGGAATAAGTGTCAGTAACTTGCTCCCCCAGAGATGCGCTGCTGCCTGAGAACCAGAGAACTTTTTATCAGGCTGCAGAGTGGCTGCAAGGGAGGTTTAGAGGTTTCAAACATCCATAGGCACAAGAAAGTGAAGGACCATACCACAGAAGCTGAGAGCACAAAACCACCAAGCTGGCATTTTATCATCCTGGTGTAACTTTCATTCTTGGCTTAGGGACAGCCCACAACGTAGGCATTTCCTAAATCAGAGTTGCACCCTTTTTACCCACCCATGCCTGATCCTTCCTCKTACAAAGGCTGCATTTTTGGTCTCKCATTTCTGACCTCCCCARCTKCTCATTCCTRWGACTTGAGCAGCTCARTCAGMCAGCCTGCAAAATTAAATCCCACTTCCAGCTTTTTGTTTTAATGTAGCTCCAGATCATTTCAAACTAAGACCATTTTAATATGACAGCAAGTTGGGTAGGAGTRTGGATCTGCTGGAGGGCAGRAAGGCTCTGCAGGGGGATCTGGGCWKGCTGGATCAATRGGCTGATGMCACTGGWGWGAAGTTCAACAAGGCAAAGTGCCAGGTCCTGCCCCTGGGTCACARCATTGCTACAGACTGGGCAGAGTGGCTGGGAAGCTGAATGGTGGAAAAGGGGGTGCTGGTCAATAGCTGGCTGAAACTGAGCCACCAGTGTGCCCAGGCATTTTGTAGGGTTTTTTTTAATACTTCATCAAAATGCACAGGGTATTTTCAAGAAGTATTTCCAGCCTTGGACAGAATACAAAACCACTTGCTATCATTAAAAACTCTCACATCTGCAGGAGATGCTGGAATTTTAAAATCTGGCAAGGACACCAAAGCTGGTTTTYAGTGTCTCACTGAAAGCAGCTTTTGATTTACTGTCTGACTTTTAATTTTATAATGGTCCTCACTGATGAAATTTAAAAATGTAAGCAAGTGAGAAACTTCAGTGCAGTGTCARACTGCATTCTGACTCACCTTCCCCCTGAGCTGTCCCTTCTCTATCTGTACATTCAAATACACCTTTGCAAACACTACCAGCCCAAACACCTCAAGACAGAGCCTTCCTATCACCCTCTCCTGGATGATGAACAATGTTCAGCTCTAAGTGTAAAAATACACTTTTATTTTTAGGTGCGGGTTTTGAGGAGTGGAGGGAAAGAAGTTGCCTGTGGCAACTCATCAATTATATCTGCTTTGAGAAAGAAGTCAGTTCTTGAAGTCACCATTGTAGCAGCAAATCCATACTTGTTCACATGTTTCACTAAATCATAGCAACCAAACAGCCACCTTGATGTCTGCTGGCGCAGAAACCAAATTTCAAGTGTTGGAACTGAAAGACCATTCCAAGTCTTTTCTTCTTAACAGCATCTATTATTATTTTAATCTCTGAACTCTTCCTACTTAGTAAAACATAGATGCTTTTCAGCTATTACCTTAAATCAATAGAAAACAAAATTAAAGGTTTCTGTAATTCCAAAACCTAAGCAGAAGGAATCAGCACTGTACCAGATGAATAAAATGAAACAGGATCCAAGGAGAATAAATACATACATTGGGCAATTGCAGTAGTGCTTTGAGTAGAAATAGACTTACTATGTCTTTATTCTCCTCTTTGCAATTTATTTCTCTGATCCTCTCCAAAATGGCCTTCTCAGAAGGTTTAATTATTGCAGATTCACAGTGGAGCAGGGTAGCAATTTCTTCTTTAAAAGCTTCTAAAGAGCTCTGAGCAGTCCTGGCCTCTTCTCTGCTGCTCTTCAAGCTTCCATCTAACTCCCTGGAAGAYTTCTTCAGATTGTGCAATTCCTGCTTTGAGGTGTCCAAAGCTTTCTGGTTGACAGCCAGYTTCTCTTGGAGGTTTCTGATCTCCATCTCTAAATTCTGTCTCTTTGTTATAGCAATGTCAAGATCCTAAAGTGCATGAAAAATTAAACCAGATGTTTTTAATCAGTTATAAACCCTCTCCACCATACACAAATTAAAGAATAACTCGGGAACAGGTACTGCAGACAGAGAACTAGGACCCATATTCCTCACATTTGCTCAACATCAGAGTTTCTTAGGATAACTGACACTTAAATTGATGAAAATGTGAAGCCTGCTGTGATCACACTAAAGATTAACCTCTTATAGTGACTTGAAATAAAGAATACATAAATAAAATTTGCAGGTGAGTGAAACCATTTTTTTTTTATTTTAAAACTATTGAAATCTTACTTTTCCATCCAGATAACAAGACCTGAAAAACAGGTAGCAAACAAGATGTAACACAAATAAAGCCAAAGTACTACAGCTTAGAGGGGAAAGGATAGGACAGGATAGAATAGAATATTTCAGTCAGAAGGGACCTGTAGTGATTATCAACTCCAACTGCCTGACAATTCAGAGATGATTAAAATAATGGACACAATCTCCCTGAGTATAGTGATAAGAGATGATCTCTGAGATCAGCTTATCTGAATGTGACAGCAATTCCTGAGATCATTTATTCACAGAAATGAGACCTGACCAAACAGATCAAGGATTGGTTGGGAAAGAATAAAATATAGCCAACACATATAAATCTGTATCAGTTGTATATAAATATTGAACCAACAAAACAGAGCAGAGAGAATTGTGTATCCTGACCCAGGACACCAAAACAAAYTATGAGAGAAAAGATAAAGAAATATAAACATCTAAACATAAAGAAATAAAAGCTTGTGAGCATCTTTYCTTTGCCCAAAATACCAATATTAAGAGTGCTTACACAAACACACACAAGAAAAATATTTGCAGCAAAACCAACAAAGTATGGCAAAGACTAAGCCTTCATTCCTCAAGGCTTTTCTGATTAGTAAGAACAAACGGAAAGGATATTCACACATGACACAAMAGGAAAGAATAATACTTCACAAAATATATTTTGTGAATAAGACACAAAATTATTACAGAGGATGGAATATTTGTCAGGGAGGGATTGGATTCCTCTAGAGGTCTCAGTGTTAAATAGAGGCTCAGTAAGTGCACTGATCTGAGTTAAGATTAYRCACACTGGAGTTAAAGAATTGTTCMTGGAATAGTTATGAATATGGTGATTACYCAAGGGTCTCTCAGGGWCTATGTGTGCTTGCTGTGGAGCATWGTATGTCATTTGTATTAATGGAATATTTGCCAAACAAGCAGTAAATTTGGAAGCATTTTTGTAGATCACCAGGGAGGATGGACAAAAAAAATGGAGTTTGCAGGGCACCTTTAGAAAATAAAATGTTAAAATATGATACTAAAAATACTAAAATTTTTAATAGCTGCAAAARGGAAAACATGCATAAACATATAAACACAACCCCTGTCATTTAGGAAATTATTTGTTATTACACCTTTCTGAAGTAATTTTAGAACTGTTTTAAAAACAAATGTTGGCCTGATTCCTTGCCAATTTCTCTTTTTCATTCTAGACAAGTCCTATTAATAGAAAATTCCCACCTGTGCTCAGAACTACATTATGGTAATTACAGCMAAGAATGAAGAGTCATTTATTTCAATTACAGTTCTCAGCAGTGCCTATTTTTCCTTTCAGAAAGGCAGTGCTAAAATGATTTGCCAGTACCAGGGAGCTTACCTAATCACCATCTTGTTAAACTGTGGACATCTGAAAACAAACATCGCTTATTCAAAAGATCAAGGCATAAAATAAGGAAGTGTAAGCCACCAAGCAGTGGCTGAAAATGGCCTGGCAGAAAAGGACCTGGGGGTGTTGGTCAACAGCAGCTCAACATGAGCCAGAAAGAAGGCCACTGGCAGCCTGGCCTGGAATGGGAATAGTGTGGCCAGCAGGAGCAGGGCAGGGATTGTCCCCTGTACTCAGCACTGGTGAGGTGTCACCTTGAGTGCTGTGTTCAATTTTGGGCCCCTCACTACAGGAAGGACATTGGGGGGCTGGAGCGTGTCCAGGGAAGGGCAACAGCGCTGGTGAAGGGTCTGGAGCACAAGTTTTACAAGGAGCATCTGAAGGGTCTGGGGGTGTTTAATCTGGAGAAGAGGAGGCTCAAGGGAGACCTTGTCACTCTGCAAGTGCCTGAAAGGAGGTTGGACCAGGTGGGGGTCGGTTTCTTCTCCCAGTTAAGAAACAGTAGGACAAGAGGAAATGGCCTTGAATTGTGTCAAGGGAGGTTTAGATTGGTTATCAGGAAAAAAAATCTTCATCAAAAGAGTGCCAAGCACTGGAACAGGCTGCCCAGGGAAGTGGTGGGGTCACCATCCCTGGGGATACCTGGAAGACTCGTAGATGCAGTACTTAGGGGCATGGTTTAGCAGTGGAATTGGCAGTGCTGGGTTAACAGCTGGACCCCATGATCTTCGGCTGGTCTTTTCCAACCTAAATAATTCCATTAATTCCAACACCCCAATCAGCATCATGGTCTCACTACACTACAGTCAACTACAGATCCATATACAGAAATGAACTCAYATTACTCAACAAGAAGATATTAAACAGAATGCAGGTATCTTCCAGATAAATTCTTACACCAGCTGCACTTCCAGTTACTACTGTTATACCATAAAGGCTGTAAATTAGTTTGCTCTTATCTCTTGTGTTCTCTAATGATTCAATCTGGAAACACCTGTAATGCCTGCTGAAACTTGTCTCTAATATGTATTTTCTTAATTACATCTTATAAATAAAAAAATAAACAAAAATMCAGGTTCTGGTAAGTTAATTCTTTTATTTATCTGATGGGACAAGAAAAACCTAAAATCCTTTGGTTGTCTGTCCTATTGTAGCCGTGTTTCTCAGGTTCATTCAATTTCCTTAAATAATATTTTCRTATTTTAATTATCTCTTTTCATACAGTCGGTTTGTTTTAATAAATTCATATTGATTAGAAACTACTTAGATCAATTTTATTCATTAAAAGAACAATATAAGTCAATATTGAATACTGAAGTGTATTTTCATGGTTAATTTTGCATCAGCAAATATATTTGTGTTAATTAAAATTGCTTGATTACATTTCAGGTATGTTCTTTAAAGATTTTTCATGGTGCACATCTTTGCRAAGCAGATATTTAAAATAATACTTCAGAGGAAAATTACAAATATTTCCAGGTTGAATCATCAGCAAAGATGTGAAACAGAACAAGACAGTTTACTAGTTCTTGTGGCTCATCAGGGCAACGCTGTGTTAGAATTAATCTGGAAGAATATATGCATCCTCTTCTATACCTTAGATAAATACCATAGAGGAATTGATTAAATACTAAAAAGAAACCTGGTTAGAGCAAAARAGATATTTTAAAGGACCTACAGACACTCTAAAAGAATATTATAATTCTCTAATTAAAATTATCATAATCACTAATCAAAATCATCAATAATCACCCTCTGGACACACAGAAAAAAGGATAGGTATTCTGATTCTCAGTCGAGAAACCTGGGCAACATTTAAAAGTTATTTTTCTCTCAAATGCAAATGTGATATCCAATGCAGCCATAATAAAGGTATGCACAATATTTACAGATCTCTAGAAGCAAAATCTTCCAATATTCTCTCAAAAACAWGGTAAATTCAGAAATAAATAGAATATATTCACAAATAAATATAATTAATAGATTACAAAGAAACAGCTTCTTGAATAGCTTTTTTTTACTTATATTAGTTTTAAGAACTTATTGGCTTTTATTCTTTGATGCTGGACATTGGCATAGAGTGAGACTGAGAGGGGAACACATAAAATTATTGTTCACTTGAATGAAGCCCAGTTAACTGAAACAAATACTCAAGTATCAAACATGCTAAAGAGCATGTTGAATAAATTAACCTTAAAACATACCTAATGRCTTCCATTTTAGTCATTAAGAATTTTGGAATACAGACAGCTACCTCCTCCTGGGACATAAAAACAAGCACYTGGTCAAGAGAAGGAGTTCATAGAAATGAACTAAGGAGCAGGAGTGGAGAACTGCCTGCAATTAGAACAGGTAATTGTTCAGAGGGGTGGCAGGGAACAGTGCAGCAGCTGAATCTTGCTGGAGATGACTGACAGAACAGTGTGATGACCTCTATATACTTAGGAAGAATTTTAAGAGAAATTTGSGGGCATTGGGCTGCCATTTCAATCTGTAATACTGAAGACAGCCAAAATGTTTGGCCCTGAGAGCTGTAAGCACAGGCAGGCAAGAGTCACTTGTACTCAGCCTTTGCAGGGTAAATTCAGCCGCAGGCAATCCCATTAATTAAGTCCAGAAACACACAGCCAAGTATGAGTCTTCTGGCACAGGAACAGTATGGATTTCTGCTTCTCACCTTAACAGGGGAACGTGCCACAACACGTGCAGCTCTGTTCATGTGCTTAAACTGTGCAGCATGAAGGACATGACAAARCCAAACTGACTCTGTGCCACTGGTRACCTTYCTATGACCAAGACACCCATCAAGGGAAAAGGGGATCCCACACATCACACCTYACATGTGAGGACTTAGAGAATTTTTTGTTTTCTATTTTCTTTTTCAATACTGAACTCCTTAATATGCTTTTGYGAACACAAAACCTTCTCAACAGATTTACTCAATGTCTGCAAATSTAAGTAGCTAAACTGAAAGAGCACTGGGGGAATCTGCATCCTATGCAGATGGAACTTTTCAAAAACAATGCTTTTGAAAGGCAATGCTGATCATTTAAAAAGGCATTTCTGTAAAATTGATTAAATAAATTATGTATTTGGCATATGCACAATAATGATAGGAAAATATTTTTCAGAAAACTAGTTCAACTTGGTAAATGTTTTGGCAGTCAGAGCAAACTTGAAAAACAAGTTACAAATGGAGCCTTGATSCTGGTTTAAAAAATCTCCTGATTCTGGCTTACTTAGTGAGTAAATTATACTCTGCTGTTCCTARCACACCTGTGTTTTAAGTGAAGCATGAAAACAAAATGTTCTCAAAAAGGACCTGTGTAAGTTTTTGGTGTGGGTTCTCTCTCAGTTCCATTGAGTATTAAAAACTTGTACACAGCTTGGTAAGAACTATTTTCAGCAGTAAGTAAAATTTATGACCCTTGTGGTACTTACATTTATCTTCCTCACAAATTCTTTCTTCTCCAGAGCACGCTGCCAGCTATTTCTCATCCCCTAAGTATTTTGCTTACAACCAAATCAGAACACTATATCCTTTAAAGTGTATGGTGGGTGTTTCTTCCTTCAGGAAGAGAGGAATGCCAGGGATGGGGGAAAATGCTGTATTGCATTTGAAAACTCACTTGCACAAGGTTGCCTTTACTTAAAAAGTTCCTTCAAACTCAATCACACACAACTYAGCTACATATTCAGCAGTCTAAGTTTCTTCTCTAATTTTCTCATGYTCTGGCCATCAGCTTTAACCACACAGTTTTACCTGCAGGAAACCTTCATTGGGGTTTTAACTAAACTGCTTCCTTTCCACGGATATCATTCAAAGTGCAAAGCAATAAGGAGAATTGCTACAGAAATGCACTTTGYTCATCCATCCATTGAAATATATGAACTCTTAATGGGGAGTTCTACTGGAGCAATTCAGTCCTTAAATCACATCCTTTTCCTTCACAGATCATAGCTAGGTGAATTTGGCAAGTACTTGACTTACAATTTAACTTACATTTCTCATCTGACCATCCTTCCCGCTGCACAGATTTAGTCTACAGCTTCCGAACAGTGAAACGGTGCTTTGCTGCAAGAACCATCCTGCTGCCTACAACTTTCTGGGAATGAGCCAGTGGTTATGAAATACAAATTTAGAGTGCAGTGAAAAGATAATCTAGGGTGTATGAAAGCCAAGACTCTTTACTTTCCACTTCCTTAAAAGAAAGGAAAAGAATAGTGTCCTATCAATTCCTTCCAATTCCTCATTAGAATTTTTGAAAAACTRAGAAGAAAAATTCTCAGAAAACTTGCAGTGTTAAATAAATGTTATTTAAAAGCACATTTTCCACCACTGCATGTTTGTGCCTCACATATTTAAAACAATATACGTTAACAATATACACATTGGTTTATTTACATGTTTGTGCAAGAACAAAGGCTACAAAACAAAGTAGAAAGCAAAAATAGAAATTTGCAAACAGCACTGAAGGACATCAAATCCACCTCAGATTTTTGTTTATGTTATTGTTTAATCTCCATATCTCACTTGCAAAAAGTTGAAAATAACCTTAGAAAAATGTTCTTTTTAGGAAAGACCCTAATCAACATAATTTTTCAGAAGCATTTTTGTCTCTTACAACTCCTATGAAAATTTGAAAAAAAAAAATTTGATTAATTTGAAATTTCAAGAAAACATTTCAGAACTAGACAAGCACATAAGCCATGCAATTATGTACCTTGCCAAGTTTTTCCATGTCTTGATAGTATCCTGCTGCCTTTTTCTGCTCCTTGCTCACTTCTGAAACCAATCTCATGATAGTTTCTCTGTTAGCTTTGGACTCYATCTCATGGACATTCACAGCTTCTTGAAGAGCAGCAACCTGGTCTTTTAGTGCCAGATTTTCTTTRCATATTTCAGAGACCTTGAGAAACAATTCAAATATTAGTAGCTTTTTAAAAGCACTTAACAATTAAATATATTCATCCCAGTTATACCTGCTCTTAATCATGGCAATAAAGACACGGTGTTTCTGGTGACTTATAGCTACTATTTTTTAATAAAAGGAGTAGAAATACAATTAAAATCATGGGATCATATTCTCCCTATAAACCCCCACTTTATAATACTGTGATTCACATTTACTCCCACACAGACTTCATGATGTATGAAACAGGTGGAGAGCTACTGCTGCTCCACATCAATGTTTGACTTGAAGCAGCTCAGAAAACAGCTGCAGCTGCTCCATGTGAAAATCAGAGACCATTTCAGCCTGGCTCTTTAGGATATGTGCCTTTCATTGGAACCAGAAAGCTGCACCTCATGCTCGAAACTTTTTAAGCACGGGAGATTTGAGTTGATAACAGATCTTTCATAACCACCTTCAAGGGCAGGGCCAAACRCCTGATGTGCTGCCATTATGAGCAGCCAACACCTTGGAAAAAGGAGTCCTTTCCTGGAGGGTTCTAGGGCTGGTTTGGTACATTCTGCTATTCCCAACAAGTGGAGCAGATGAAAGTGGGCACTTCAAAGAGTGAGCAAAAAATGTACCCTGATTCCTACTGGCAAGACATTTGTTAAGACTAAAGCAGATCAGTTCTGTCATAAATAAAACCATAATGTGGAAAGGAAGCTAAATAGATGTGCCAAGACCYCAGAAAAACTAATTGTTAAGTTTTACTAAGGCACAGTTTTCAGCAAAAACTAGATTTCCCAACTAGATTTATTACTACATTGTTAAAAGATATCAAGATACAATTTTAAAGCTCTAATTATTATCTATTAATTATTAAGCTATGCAAGAGTTCCTCTTGCTTGACAACTAGCCAAATTTTGTTAAAACATCAATTACAATTTCAATGTGCTTGCAATATTTTGTAATATTATGAGGGCGTACACTCACTGTGATACATACCTAGATAATCTTGATTTATTAAGACTGTGCTCTTACAAKGACATGAACATAGTGAGGCAGAATTTCCCCAAATTGCCATTGTGCTCCAAAGTGAATAAAAATAGGGGTATCAAAGAGTAGAAAAAAGACAAGTGAAATGCATCAAATTAGAAAAAAATGTCTTTCAGCAGCATTGATAGAGGTTAAAAGAATATACACATAATTTTCCCTTCCTAAATGGAAGCTTAGTTTTTGGAACTTCAGAAGTAATCTAAAGAGAAATAATAAAGTTTTATTATTAAGTCTCARAAACACCACAAAGTTACTTACAGTGTTTTATTACACAGTTAGGGTTGTTTTAGGGCATGCCATTTCAGATGTTTGTATTTAAGGATACATCAGCTCAAGATAAGAGTTAAGATCTAGTGCTACAGTTGACACATCAACTGTTGACCCCCATGTCAATGTTTGAGGAAAGTTTTCACCCCAATATCTAATCAGGGCTGTATGTGAGAACCACAGGCTGATAAAGTATTTCAGCTGATAAGAGCAGACTGAGTTCACTGAGGTCTAGTACTGTTCAGCACCTTTGAAAATTAGCCCAACATGAAAAAAATCTTTAAGTGATAGCACTGTCTGCAATAAATACAAAGATCTCCATCACTTGCTTTACTTCTGTGACAACTRAATATTTTTCTGTTAAATCTCTGTAGAGAAACATTTGCCTATACAATCACCTTTGATGTTAAATGTTCCTGTGGTTTCTCCTGTTCTCTGATGTCTATGTCCAAGAATTCAGAAAGCTGTGTAAGGAGCTCTTCATACTTTTTGCTGATTTTAGAAGCTTGAGTCATGTTTTCTTCACACTCATTCAAATATTTACTAATCAGATAGAAAAAACATATACACATCAGGGTGAACCCTGAAAAGGAATTCTAGCCAAAATACATTATCCCAAGACTATTGCTAGCTTCTGCATACCACCAAATGAATTTTAAAAGTTACATTTAATTCTCTATATCTGTTATGTAATACAGATTACTTTTGCWGTTGCCTTATGCGTAAACATTTCGTCATCTTTGCTTTTGATTAACACTATAAAAAATCTTCTATGATCCTGTTCTCATTCTCAGCATAAAATTTGAATAAAATACAATAACTGAGTGACACGAATAAATAGTGCCCTCAAGATACTAGAAGTGGAAAGTGCAAGCAAAAGCTTAGAAAAAGGGGGAAGTGAGTGATCAACGTTTAGCAAAAATATGCTAAAAGCACTTCACATTCCCTCCCTGAAGAGGCTGGCAGTGTTGATTAAAAAACTCCAAGGAAAGAGAAGCCTTTCTGGACTAATGGAAGTGTGAGCAAGCGCAATGTACATCCAGAGCAGCAGTGAARGGAAGTTTACCAGCAGAAGCAGAGATGTTTTGCTGTTTTGCTGTACATTACTCTGAGCCGAAGCCATGAGAGGGATGGATTAAAAAAGACAATATTTAGGGGCTACCACAGAGATATGAAAAAAAGGAGCTTCTTTCCAGCAAATTCATCACTCTCAATAGGTGCCTATCATGCAGATACATATCCTGTTCTCAGCCTTAGCAGCAGGTATCAGTTTGTAAATGCTCAGTGAGAACAACCAACAAAGAAGCAATAAAGAAGCAATGAATTTAACTCATCAGTACAAATGTGGTTACAGTCCTTTCCTTGCCAGGGACAAAGATGAGTCCAGCAAACAAAAATCAGCACCATAGGCTGCTTTAGTAGCAAACAGAGGAAAAATATTTTGCTCATGGTGCTCATGAAAAACTACAAAGAAACAGATTAGTAGAAACAGCAACCAAACAGAGCTCAAAATGACCACTAGTGTAATCCAAATATCAACTCCAATACCTCTCAGTAGCACCCACAAGAGAAGTACTTCATGGCAGAGTGTGAAACGTGGTAGATTGGTAGTGGTAGATTTGCAAGACAAATTATTATGCTTCCAGTTGAAAAACGAGGTTCTTTCTAAAGCAAGTTCTTTACTCTAGAATAACTCAAGACCTGAAATGTAACCAAAAAGCTGCCTAGAGCAAATATTTTATTGAAACTCGTTTGCTTGTGAGAGAGCAGCCCAATTCTCAGTTCTCAAGGTGGGGACAGTAGTAATTTCTTGACTCATTCGTTTCCATTTCTAAATTCTTCCTCTCTAGGCTGGCAGTCAAACAACGCACCATTCCATAATCACAGAGCAGCATCAGACTCCCAGAGTAAATGCACAGTGAGTGCAAACACAGTACATGGAATGGGTATAAATCAGTAAACCAAACAGTGAAAAGATTGAACACATATCCTTAGGAAGGAGCTCAGTACAGATGCTGTAAATGCTGCAAAGTGCATGGGAGTGCCAGAATAACAGAGAGGAATGGAAAACACTAGTTGTTACTCTGGACATTATGAGGACAGTTCCACATACTACTGCACAGCACAYACCGTGAGCCAAAAGAGCTCTGCCTTCTACAGCAGACACTGTCTCTCACACCACAAGCACCTCATAGCTTCCTCACCTCTGGACACCTTCCTTTCCTCTGTAGCCCCAGCAAACCTAAACCATGAGAAGGTTGCTAAACTGCTGTTCTGAGGAGGGACATGTCAGAGGTGAAAAGGTGTTAGGCTCAGGCATGCCATATATGCATGCCTACATGTCAGAATATCGTATAAGATTGACCATCAACCCCACAACTTTTCTGTGGCTCTAAAAAATTGAGGTATCCACACACAAAACCATGCCTGCTTCTAAAAATAAAAAATCTGAAGTACAAAGCACTCACTTGATAACTGAAGAATAACCTAATTACCCGCAGCAGGGCCATAAAGGTGTGAGCACCTAGAAAATAGGCAGTCAGGTACTAAAAAGTAGAACACAGCTTTTTCACAGTTTTGCCAGCTCTTCAGAACTAATGAGCAAAGAAAAGGGAAGGGAAAAGAAGAGAAAAGCTTTTGACAGTTCACACTCTAAAAATACCATGGCAATAGACCTGTTGAGTAGAAAAGCACCATTTTCAACAGGAGAGGTGCACRTCCTGGAAGCCCATCATAGAATTGATCAAACATTTCTTACTATATCCCCAAGGTATAGAATGTAAATAAGCACTTCATGCCTGCTGGCTTGCTCTTCCCCTCCATTTGTGGTTTTTAGCGAAAATCATTTTTTGAATACCTCATTAGGACTAGACACGTGCCAAGTACTACCAAGGTGGCCAAACTGAGTGACTGAATCAATGCATTGGTTCATATGAAGTGACACATGCAACCATTAGATGAGGATAAGAAGCTTTGAAAGCAAACATTGCACATTCATGACCAATCCAACATGCCTGTTCCTTCTAAATGAGCAGACTCACTCTCCCTTTTTCCCTCCTCTTTTGCCAGAGGTCCAGTGGCACACTCCAGATGCATAATGAACCAGATCTGGGATTGGTAGAGGCAGAAATCAAGTTTTTATTTTGCTCACTTCCCTTGGAGCAGTCCCCTCGTCCTGACCATCATGCATCAATATGAACAGAACTGATTACACAAATGTTGTGGGCCAAAGAGGGCAGCCAGGACTGCTCTGGGAGTGASAGCAGAGATTTATTCCCATAAAATTGATTGTATCACTATAATGACAAGCGTCATTATAGTATGAAAGTATGAAACACAGTATTCCAGCATTTTTGTCCCAGTGAGCTAGGCAAGCAAAGAGAATATAAGACTTTTCTTCCCTTTCTGTCTTCTCTTTTTTTTTTTTTTTTTTTTTNTTTTTTTTTTTTTTTTTCTATCAGAAATAGCATTTTAAAGAGCCTTAATATCCACTATGTCAGACGGTACTCTCCAGGCAAAGCTTTCACCAAATCAGCTGGTAATAAACAAGTGCACTGAAATGGTTTTCTCTAAAATCACTGRAATTGGTTTTCATTTTATAATTTAAAATTMATTTTAAAACKATTAAAATTACTTAATTACTTAGTTTCAATGCACAAAGCCTGGCAGAGCTGTGTGAAATACTGGTTTGGGAAATACATGCATCTGGTAAACACTCACCTTGCTCTTAACTAGACAATATTGATAAAGTCACAAATATTAGCCTGATAATGGGCAGAAAACTCCATTATAAAAGTCTATAGGGTGTCTATTAATATGACTGGCACTGACTTTGGAATTTTAGAGTTCAGKATATTTTCWTACCAATTAATTTTGCCATGAGTCRCCATCCTACAGACCCGAAACACGAGCACTTACATATAACTGGCAGATCAGTGCTCTGATACAGTTAAAGGATAACACCTTCATTAGTTTAATGCATTTCACCTTCAAAGTACAAAACACTCAAAGCTCCATTTATGAACTAACAGCCCAAAACAAAATGCAAATTTCAGCACCTTCCACACACTCAGGTACAACAGCTGTGCAAGGCACTGTAAGACAATTCAGAACTGCAAGAAAGTCTATCCACCATTGGATTCTGTATTGACAACTACACCATTCTGACCTCCCAAACAAAAATTATTTCTTATCTCCCATATCTCTTACTTAAGTTCCTCATTTTTCTCATGAAGTTCCTCCTTCAGCTCCCAATTTTCCTTGTGTGCCACCTGAGCTGTCAGCTCAGCCTGATTTTTGGCAGTGGCGAGCCCACACAGCTCTTCTTCCATCTCCTGGATTCGTGTTTGCAAGGAGAGGAGACGASACATCTGCCTGGCATTGTTTTCCTTGTAGCTTTCAGCTTCAGCCTTCAGCTCTTGAAAAGAAGCTTCTTTAGAGATCATGCTGGTCCTGAGTTTAAGAAGCTATAGATAGAAAAGGAGAAAATTAATGAAGATTTGTTTGCCTAGGCTGCAATAATATGACTGTGTTACAAGCTTAGTAATGTGACAAGAAACGTATTTCCATCACTGCAAGACTGAGYAGAGGGACACGATTTTACTTTCATATGACTGGGAAAAAGCAATAGAGGAGGTTTGCAAAAACAAAAGCTACTGCTGGGTAACAAAATACAATTTCTCAAGATTATATCTTATAAGGAGATAAGTTTATTTACTGATTCAGAATTTAGGAAAGGTCTAACTTAAGTTCTGCTGCMCAGCCTTTACTCACATCTCTTATGTATCTGCATTACAATAAAGTTATCAACGCCACTRTTCCCTCTTTTTTGCCTCTTTTTGCTGCCTGCCTGCCTTCAGTTCTGGTGCACAGTTCCACAGATAATCTATAGCTGCAGGGAGCTCWAATAGCATTCTGTTGTATGAGTGTGAAGACTTTTGATTATTTGAGGCATATTGAGAGGCAAATCAATTTTTGGAGGATTGTGTGGTAGGCACCCTCTTCTCATCTTAAACAAATTGTTATTTTTGGGAATGACAATCCAATTGAATGTAGCTGGATTTACACAGAAACAGCAAGAGAGCCTCTTAAGGAAGGGTAGGAGGAAGAGAATCAGCCTCAAATGCTAAAGAAGGATGATGATAGAGCTTTCCAAGAGTTCATGGAGTCCAGTAGTTTTTCCTCTCTCTTTTTGTTAAAAATACCATTTTCCATTGAACTACTTCTCTAGAGGCTTCTCYAGAAGACTGCAATTGAGGGAGACTCACCCAGCAAACAAAATTTTCATACAATTTTTTTTTTTTGTTTTTAGAAACAAGTAATTTGAAGTGGATTTTTTTTTTGTCACAAGAAGTCTCAAGGTATGCTTCAGCTTTCTTGAAAATTCCAGTGTAAGGCAGCAAGATGCAATCTGAAGGATTTCTGTCCTATTACATGAAATTAACAGGCAAACAATTAAGCCAAGGTAACTGCTCTTTATGATGAGTGATAGAACTTTTAAAGTGTGGCAAACATTTTAAGAGATTAAACTGCAGTTCAGGACAATGGGGAATTCACTTCTCTATTTGAGCCTTTCAGTATGACCAAACCAAAAAYACTMAGARAAATACTCAGWGCCAACAGAAAGAGCAACTGCCYTGGAAAAGAGAGGTCCTGCTTCTCYTCTTTCCAGCCACAYGTGCCTGTCCTCTCCCTTGCACCRGCTCTGTGTTTGTCTGACTCCTCCACAAACAACCTAAACAACAACTGATAGAAAAGAGTTCCCTTTTTCTCTGGCAGAGGAGAAAGTGTCAGCCTTTGCTCTGGCCACCTCGCAGAGCAAAGGCTGACACTGAGAAGCCAGGTAGGAGTATCACCCTTGCAGCAGAAGCACAGCCTTTGATAAGCTCATGATTCATGTGCAAGCGCTGGTTTTTCAGACACTCTGGAGCTGACACAAAGCAGCACTGACTGAGAAAAGCAGCTTGGCTTTTTCCTGGGTTCATGGGCTTCATTGCCATACTCCACCTCCCCTTGGTGCTAGAAGAAGCACTTATATGGCTATGAGGTGAAATAAGACTAGGAAACAGATCTGGCTAAARAGCAACTCAAGAGGAATTATTTTTTCAGTTGCACTGACACAGCAGTGCATCATAAAAACTACACACACATCTGTGCTGGCACCAGGGGTGGGGCAGTGTGGGGAAGGAAATGAGCAGCTRAAGGAACAATAGGATTGCTTTACTTGGCATCTGGACCAAGCTATGGTATCTTAGACTGTACATAACCTTAAAATTTCTCTGTGGTTCAACTCCCCATCTGATATTTTTTCCTCTGTCCATTGTCTTTGTGGTCAGTTCCAATAGCAGAAAAAGCAAGAATAATCCCATATCATGACTTTTACAGAGCACTCAGCAGAACAAAGCWCTGACCTCAGCTGGGTCATGAAGGTCTTTATTAACAAGAGCATGAACAGCTGCTTTTTTGACCATGCTTTTGCAAGCACAGTCTTGAAGAAGAAGAATTTATAAATCAGTCAGACATTCTGGCASTAAAGCCATTCAACATTTCCAGTAATAAATTCTTTGTATGAGAACATGAGATTCTGTATGGTCTTTTTAAAATTGAAATTTAAAGCACTGATTCAGGATAAATGTTAAATGTAGGGGAACCCTGCAGTAACGTCAGGACCAACTGATCCAGTTAAACCTCAGCCAATGGACACTTGTGCCTGCAGTTCTGTATGTAAATAAATGCAATGTAATGTAAATTTGACCACATTTGCAGTCAGTCCACATTGCTGACTTTGATTAAATCACACTTAGTCAGTTATATTTTTTAAAAAATACTGTGGAAACACTGAAGCTCTAAAAATTAGCCTTTAGTAAATCTTCTCCTGAGAAGCACCATCTACACAGCAGGAAATCATGTATACGTGTTCTTCAGCCTCTCTAGTTCTCCAATCAACCTCATTAGCACAAACACAGTTTCACTGGTGATGAAAGCAAAGCAAATTTGGGGAGCTGTTACTTGAATGAAGGGCAGAAATGAATAAAGATGAGCCGCTAGATCTTAACTCACCAGCAACAACAGGAAGGTATCTGTCAGAACTTTCACACAACCACAACTYAGAAACACTGATTTTCAGGTTTAATATAAAAAGATTGCACTCAGATGAAAAGCTAGACTGCTTCAAATCTTTCAAATATRAACTTATTATCAGTTCTTGATCACAGAAGGAAGCAAAATAAAAATCATACAGACATTCTAAAAACATTACAAAAGAAAATTCCAGAAGTTCTGCAGCAAAAGCAAGTTTTGGACTTTCTGCAAGCTTTCTATTCTCTACATAAAGTGACTGTAAAGAATCCCCAAGTTTGTAGAAGGATTTGAAATTATTTTTAAATGCACCTCTGACTTGGCACAGTCATACTTCACTGAAAGTGCTGCAAGTTCACTTTGAGCAGTTTCMGCTGCAGCTCGATAGTGATTCATCTGCTCTCTAGTGACAGGAATATCCAAAASAACGTGATCATGAGATTCCTGTGAAGACAGCATGAAAACAAAACCATCAGACATCACATTTTTTGGACATTTTTGCTTCAGAGCTTTTTTGTTTTAATCTGTATGATTAAGCTGCTCAAGGGCATTAGTCCAAATATGTTATTCCCAGAGTAATACACATTGAAATTTAGGTTAAACTGTCACTTTTCTACAAGTGACCACTTTCATCTGCAAGTTCAGTCACGAAAACCAGTGCTAAAGTGAGATATTCCACCTCAAAAATCCCATGACCACCAACTGTTTTCAGCTCTGGCTATTTCCAGCAGTTTCTGTGTCTTTAGTAACATTCGAAAGATTCCTATTCTACAAACTTATCCAGTCATTCTTTCAACCCATACAAACTGTAACCAAAGGGAGTTCTCACATGTCTCTTATGCAAAGAATCACTTTGGTTTCTAGACTTCAAGTATACTACACGTCCCTTCATTTTTATTTTAGAAGAAATGTTGAAAAAGCGATGGCTAACAATCTCCTTTGTGCCACTCATGATTTTGCAGATTTCTCATCTCCACAGTCTCTCTACCAKGTTGAAGAGCCCATGCCTACTCAGACACTTGCATCTGGTCCTCCAAGTCAGTTTTTGGCTTGTCATTTGCTCTTTTACTTCTAACCTGTCAAGGTTAAAGTCCTTTTGAACTCCGTTACCTGGACAAAATTTCAGCTTTCTGATGATGCTTTCTCATCCCTGGATATCACCATACTGACTTCCTTTCATTCTTTTTCAAGTCCTGATTCCATGGAAAGCACTGCCTCTGTCTTTCTAGTATGGTATCCTTCACACCACTTGTACAAGCCTTTCAGGAAGATACTGTAGAATCTAAAGGRTGCTTTTAGTTGTGCCCTTTAGATTCTACATTAGGCTTTCTCCTTTTTGTGCTGTTCTGCTYTTCTACAGCAGAGCAGGAATGCACTGGATTTCTTGACCTTTTTTACTTAAGACTTCCAAGAAGAAAATTCAGACCTGAAGTCTTGACAGAGTTTCATTAGACAGAACTTTTTTTTCCCAACCAATAGTAACTATAAAATGCTGAAATGTAACCTCTTCAGAGCATAACTAARTCTAGGTTATGCTCAGAGCACACATGGCCAAGAACCAAACATGGGACTTTTACTCCATCAGYTCTCACACAGGACTGAAATAAAACTGCAGTCCTCATACATTTGGGCATACATTAAAAAATGTAAAACACCCCCAGATAATGACTGCTGGTAGAAAAGTATATTCCAATGAAGAGAGAGAGATCTTCTCTTTATGTTTTTCTACATAAGCATCAGTTTCCATCCTGGCTGAKATAAATTACAAGTTCAGTCCCTACCCATTCTAAATAGGAAAAGAAAATAAGAGCTTGAAAATCTGTGAACATCGAGTAAAATAAGCCTTTACCATGAAGTGCTTAGAGAAATGTCTGATGAATAAAGAAAAGCTACTAGTTTAGACTGTAGCAGCAGATAAATCACCTTGGATTAGTTGCTATAATATCGCCAGCTCTATTCTTTAATCTTTCTACCCTGTGCTAGTTGACACTAGATTAGACCCATCAAGTTTAATTGCATTCATCTCCTTCAAAGACTCAGCTGTGCTCTTTCACAAAGGAGTTGCCACTTTCATCAAGCCAGACTGACACATGCAGAAAACTCACGGCCACCTAGAACACAGCACATAATCTTGGAGATAAAAGGGCTGCTGATTTTCTCAACACTTTATCACTGTTCTGAGGGAGTAAGGGAAAGCATGTGCCATCTCCTCACTACTTTTTTCTTACTTTTCCTTCACTTCACTTTTTTCTTACTTTTCCTTCACTTCACTTTTTTCACATGTACAACCATATGAAATTCTTTAATCTAGAGGGCATTTTTCTCATTCTGTAATACACCAGGGTTTCAAAACTATGGAGATTGCAAACAGGAAAACTGTCTATGCTGTTTCTGTATGTTATTACATTTGTAATACTGTATGAAAGTAGGTTTTTCCTTTTCTTCCCTAAACAAACACTACTTATGACTTTACAGAAAGAAGGAATACATTTCAAAACTGATTAAATAAATACATTTCAGAGCATAGGTGAAGAAAGAAGTCCCCGTTCAGCAACAAAAATCCATGTAACAGCTTTACAGCTGAAACTTCCAAAATTATGTTTTTCATGAAAACTAGATTTATAAATGATGAGCACTTTAAAGATGCAGCTAAACATGCAGAACGATTTAAAAGTAGTTTAAACGAAGCCAGGTGAAAAAGACAATGGGAATTCCTGTTTCACTTACCTACAGTCTTAGTGAGATTTATGGAGACAGATCTCTGTACCCTCCGGTGCCTTAGTAAATATAAAACTAATCACACATGGTAGTACCCACTAGGAATGTTGGTATTATCATCATACTTTCAGCAGTGAGTGTGCATGCTTTCATATTGAGAGTTTTCAATGCTTCTGTGATTTGCCATCAGTCAGTCACAAGACTGATCTTTAATCAGACCTATCAGACAACACAATCAACTTGGCATGACTGTACTACAGGGATAAAATTGGTAATGCAGGTGTGGCACTTTTCTATCTCTGGAAAAATTCAGATTTGCAATGTTTCGTGAGTGATATGTAATCTGTACTATGTAATACGGATTTTTTGTTAGGAAAATAGAACAAATGAAGTGTTAAAAGAATAAAAGACAGTAAATGGAAGAAGTCTTAACAGAGTAACATTCAATCAACTCTAAATAACTTAGGCTTTGGGTGTTACTCCCATTCACATTCTTATTTTTTTGATCTTTTTCCACTTACCTGCAAGAAAATGAAGYTTTCATTTAATTTCACATGCTAAACAGAAGCCAAGCCTATACTTACAATATTTAAGAGCAGTGTCTACTTGGACCTTCAGTTTTTTTTAGTAAGAGAGGTTCTAAAGAAGATCAACAATGGTCCATGTTATCGTTGACCTTTTTTTTTTTTATTTTTTTACCAAATAACTACCTTTATCTCCCTGTAATCCAGCCTTTAGTTGGCAAACTTCATTTGATTCAGAAACAACAAACATTCAGTAGTTTTATACCTATCCTTGTACTTTGAAATACGCCAACCATTCAAGTCACTCACTCCCATCCTGCTTTTGGCAGCTTTTCTGTGATTTCCTGCTGTGTTTCTTATTTCAACGCTAGCAAATGCTGGTACCACTGCCATTTCCTGCACATAGYCAAGACCCCTTTCCCAAAACATATATTTTTAAAAACTTTATTGAAACAGAAAGCCCCAGTAAGTATTTAGGCACCCATCACCACCCTGAGTGATTTGTCTGTGTACTGCTGTAGACCGTGCTCAGGGCAGGGATTTAATCTTCCCCTTCCCAAAGTACCTGAACACATGGGGGCTCACAAACCAAAAATGATGACTCACGAACCTTTGTTGACTTCATTCTTCCTTTGCTTCTACAGAACAAATGGAGGAAAGAGGGAAGAAAGGTTGAAAATTAAACAGATTTGTAATACGATGGCACAAGACATTATTTTTGCACAGACATGCTTTACTAAACTATATCATCGGTTACCATCAGCAAAGTTGGGCATGAAAGCAAGAACACCATGGAAAGGTTTCTCTGGCAGCCTGTGAGCYCTGATAGCCTCCACAGTATTCAAACACACATTTAACCCAAACAGACAACTTCATGGTGACTTGTCCAGATTACATTCACCAGTTCAGCTACACAGTCAGCCATTGTGCAGTGATTGCTTCCTTTGTTACTGCTTTTCAGGTGTTACAAGTTTTTATTTCACCTCTCCTTTTGTCCTGCATCTCTCCTACACTGTTATATTTTAAAAGGAAAAAAGTATCTAAGCAGTAACACAGGATCTATCTAAACTGAAATACATCTTTTTCCCCCCTCACATGTTAAGGTAATCAGTGGGCCCTGTTTACCTGCAAGTTTATACAGGAGTTCGTACACTGGTTGGACTCAGTAGGCTATTCAATGATTTCTGTAAATCCCAGCATCACAACTATCCCAAATCTGCAAGGTTTTTTCTTAAGACAAATCAATTTTTTTTTTCATTCATGAGTGCATATGTGCATTAATATGTTCTAACTTCTGAAAATACAATGAAGCAGCAGGGTTGTATTATTATTATTATTATTATTATTATTATTATTATTATTATTATTATTTGCTGCAACCAGAAAGAAGATGACATCCAACATGAAACATCGGAAGGAATGGGTAGTTGAAAAATTTCCACACCTGGCTACTGCAGATTTTTTCTTGGTAGCAGCAGCCAGCCAGCTGCACACAACAATGAGTATGAGAAGGTTCAGACACTATTCTACTGTTAGTCAGATTTTGTTAGCACATACGAAAACAGAATCACAGAATCAGTGAACTTGGAAAAGGCTTCTGAGAACATTGAGACCCAACAAGTGTCACCTCCAGCCTTTACTTAAACACTGCCAGGRATGGTGACTCCACCACCTCCCTGGGCAGCTCATTCCAATGCCKAAACMCCCCTTCTGTAGAGAAATTCCTCCTAATGGCCAACCCCAAAGTTCCCCTGGCACAGCTTAAGATTGTGTCCTGTTGTCCTGTCACTGGTTACCTGGAAGAAACCAACCCACTGATTGCAGTCACTTCGAGGGAAGGGAAAAAAGGGTTCACAAATTAACCATCTTGTATGTATATTTTAGTCTTCTTTATAGATAATGMTTTGCCAAATTTGACTGTCATGGACCTCAAAATGTATTGATTAAGATATATTAACATAAATCAAAATTATCAAGCGATATTTCACAACTATGTCAGCTCTTCACTTGCTCTTGCACATTAAAAAGTGCCAGAGATACCCGAATACGTTTGATCACTTTCCACTCAGTAAAGTCTTATCTGCCCTTGTTAATCCCTTCTTGTAACAAGGCCCAGCTCATTGATTGCAGTAGGTTTTTTGTTATTGTTATATTCCTGTGGAGTTTTTCTGYGTTTGTATAATGTTCCAGAAACATGTAAAACTAACAGCCCAAAYAAATTACCAAAGAGATTTTCTAAATTCCTCTCAAAAGGGTACTGCACAGCTCTACCCTCCTCCCTGTGCAGTAATCATTGAAAGGTATTACTGAAAAGATAAAAATCACTCCTCCTGGTATTCATCTGCTAACAGGCTAATTTCAAGCTTGATTAATGGGCCCAAATGAAATCTTCATTACAATCAAAATTTCAGTCTTACCCACTACTACTTCTACAAGCAGCATTAAAGCATTTTCATCTTTTGTTTTGCTGTTAGGATGAGGCGACTTTGCATCTAAATATAATAAATGCATTTAATATGATGAAAGACAGCAGTCATCTCAAGGCAATTAGAGAGACACATCACCCACTCTAAACATTACTTATCGTGCTTTCTGGTTTACTTCATTCTTTGTCTGTATGGACAAATTAAGGAATTTGGAACTCCCCTGACATTTTCTCTCACAGCTTTTCCAAAATGATTAACAAGGAGCTGCTGTGTTTAATCCCAAAACAATAAAAAGGGTAATTGCTAAGACAAAATTAAGTGTTTACGCAACGATTTGTGCAAACAACTTGTTCTACTGTTTTTGCTGTATCAGTGTTTAATAGAGTTAAATAACTTCTGTAACAATGGTAGATTTAAAAAMCAGACCATCATAAAATGCCAACAGCTGCAATTTTTACTGCAGTCAAAATAGAAATATTTAGAAAAAAACATTTGTGTGTGCTGACATATACACAATTAAAGACTGATTAATGCTGTGGTTTGATTTACCAGTTGTAACTCACATTTTATAAATATGTAATTTCTAGCATGTTTTTGAGTCCCAAAATCAACAATCACAAACTATTTCACTTCAGGCTGGTTASAATGTAGAGCAGGTTGCTGTCAACTCCATTACTAAATTATATTAACAAAAACGCTGTAATTAGATCATAAGAGTTGTATTTAATAAAATGGCAGTTGGTTTTGTCACCACAAACTACCAAAATTCTGGTTTTTTTTTTGTCTCTGAACAATATAACTTCATTACAAAACTGATGTTCAACTTTTCAGGAGAAAATKAACTGTTCACACACAGATAAATCGTTTATCCTTTGGAACATAAAACTGTTACAAGTTTCCTACTATATCTGTAATACAAGAGTTTGATCCTTCTAAGCAATATCCTCAAGTGTCTCCCTTAAACTCATATCAAAGCCAGCAAACCAGTTTCAAAGGAAGAAGAGATGCAAAGGAGAAATTCTTAGATAACTATAAATTCCTGCTCAATGAAAGCTACTCCCTTCCCCAGCACTTAGTAAGAAAAACCTTTCTGGCCTTGAACTTGTAAAGATAAGCTATAATGATCAGCTGAAGTTCATGGGGCTTCAGTTGCACCATGTACAGTTCTGCACCTGCAAAAGCTCTGTTTTGGGGTGGACGTTTTTGTTTTGTTGTTTTGTTTTTTGTTTTTTTGTTTTTTTTTGTTTGTTTGGTTGGGTTTTATTTTGTTTGTTTGTTTGTTGGTTTGGAGATTTCTTGGGGGGGAGGGGCGAAAGGCGAGATTAAATTTAACATTGCGAGGATGACTTGCAAGGCGGGGGTACAGCCAGCCTGCGTCAGCCTCTAGAGAAACTCCAACAGACAGAAACTATTGATAAAGCGATCAAGGCAAGGAAGGGGCATTTTTCCAAAGTCAGGGCTTTATCCTCTAACGGAGGAACTAACAAAAAGAACCCCCAAGCCCTAACCAAACCAAACCAAACCAAACCAAACCAACCCCCTGTGCCCGTTCTCCCTTTCCCGTCCCGGGTTACCGCGGTTCCGCCGCGCCGCTGCCCCCGCAGCCGCTCCTGGCCACAGCCGCGCCCCTGGCAACGCGTCCCGGGAGAAGGACAAGGGGGGCACGGCACAGGGGCCCTGGGTAGGGAAGGGCGACAGTGCTCCCTGTCTGCAAGTACACGGTCTTCACAAAGGCATGATCACAAGAAATGCAGGGGTTTGCTGCCTTGTGTTTGTTTTCACTTCAATAAACATTACGTGAGAAAATTTGCTCACATTTTTCCTCAAAAAAAATCAGAAGAGGCGAGCGGAGCAGATGGCACTCGAGCAGGAGCTCTGTTATCCAGACAGGCTTTCCTTTCCTTCCCCCCGCAAAGCTGCCAAAGGAGCACCCCCACAGCCCGGAGAAAGCARCCTTCCCCGCAGTGACTGCGGAACTGCCTCCCGCTGAAAGAGCACCGCCTCCTCTTCCTCCTCACCTTTCGTCCARATAAAGTGGACAAACATAAAGAGAGGAGTTGAAGGCTGCAGTRAAAGAAGGTTAGACCTGTGTGTGTATTCGGGCTGCACATGATTTTCTCTGAAGATTCTGTGAGTTCTGTGAGCTGTTAAATCAGCCTCTGGGGACAGTGCCATCGTGCACCGTTTCTGTACTCACAAGTCAAAAAGTCCCTCACCTTTCTCAGGAATGCTGACTTAATCATGTTTTCCAGAGAAGAAAATGAAAAAGCTACCTTTTTATGTCCATGTCCCTGTGTGTCATTTCACTGCTGTTGCCGAGGATGGCCCAGAAGTACCAAAACCACTGTTCTCATTGCACACAAATGCTRGTGCTGTAGCAGAGGAGTGAAACCCAGCAGGGCACTTCTGGTGCTGGAAATTACACAGTGCTGACAGAGCAGATAGGGGTGCAGAGAAGGAYCAAGCTGCTACCACTGCATCGGGCAAAACGCTGCTCCTCATTCTACAATTCCAATCTACAAAGTATTTTTGACGGGTTACATCTGTACTGGTGGTCTTATATAAACCCAGCATAAATCTGGCAGTTTTACTATCCACTGCAAATTTGAACAAAAAAAATCATCCTGGATTTGTCCAGCATTTGACTACAGCCTAATCTGTTCTACTACTGGAGCGGCGTGCAGATACAGGATTAAATGATTGCGAAACTTTCTCCTAACTTTCCTAAGCATGTGCTCGAGCACACTTCCCCATCCCTGGTCCTGCAGTGCCACGGCTGGTCCAGGAGTTACACTTCAGCTGCTTTTGCACCCTCGGTGATAGGAAGCGAATGCTTATGCAGCTGTATCTATCCGCAGATCTATGAAGTTATTTGCCTATAAAAAAACCACACTTGAATCTGATGAACTGTAGCAAGAGTAAAAACAAAGGAGACAAGGAAAAAAAAAAAAAGGATGAAGTGGAAACGTCGTGTGACACTGAAAAAGAACAGTGTTTTAGGCAGTTTTAGGGAGTGCAATGCCCACTCTTCGAGCCATTTGACTGAGAAAAAACTACCTTATTACACAATGCTGACATTTTAAAATGTTTTACTCGTTTGCTAGTATTTACAAGTAAAGTTCTCAAAAGAATTTCATGTTTCTTTGTCCTTAATAGGGACAGGAAATAACAATTTAGGAAGGGTTAACTCAGAATTTTTCATTATAAGTAATTTCAAGGAGTCCTTTTCAGTAAAAAATTCTTCGTGTTGTGTTTCATGGAAAGGATGTTCTCAGCCTTTCTGAGCAAAGAATGTATCTCAGCACATCTCTTGAATGTATGTATGTACCTAATAATGTCACATTAATTTTTGAAACAAAAAAAAGACAAACTTTCCCTTCAATGAAGGTGCTCAGTGTTAAAAAAGATGCTTAAATTGAGCTGTGTAATGAAACCCCAATTCCACTACACTCAGAAATGTACTAGCAGATATTCTGCAGGTGTTGAAATGGGAATGGATATGTAAAAATAATTTCAAACCCAAAAGTCACATGATGATGTCCCCATGATATGCCCATGTTGTGGGGTCAGCAATCTTCTGAAGGAAATAACATGGCTTTACAACCCTGGACCTGCCCCCAGGGACAAAGGGGATATTGAAAATGTAATGTGCATATGGGGGAAACTAGTCAGGCTTGGGAAAGAAGTGGGAATCTGTGTAAGTGAAAGCTGCTGCTGATGTATTGGGTCATTTTCAGTTTGAGCAACTTAAACCAAAAACAAAGTCCTTGCTAGTCTAAATTCAACTCATGCAGCTGTTTTGTAAATTCACTGTACGTGGAACTTAGGTTTCCACATATGTATGAAAACTCCCTGATTTGCAACTCCCTGGGCAACTAGCTCCTGCTAATGCTTCCATCACAATCCACTGCAGTAGYAGCAAAACTTCCAAGGAAGATTCATGGCCAATCTAACACCATGAATGCAGTCAAGGCTGCATATCCAATACAGGACAAAGGCACTCAAGTGTAGCTCTAATTCAGGATTACATGAAAACAAGAATACGGCCAACAACAGAAAAATGGGGATGTTCTTTATTCACATAAAGACATAGGAGCCCTCGCTGCAAGTTGTAGGCCCTTCTCTGTCCGTAGGAATTCACCTGTCTTCTGATTCCCTAACCTTAGCCCAGGGGTACACATAGTCCTGGAGTGGAAATAGGACCACTACACAGATATACAAGAGTCTATGGGCAGAAGGAGAAGTAGGTGGAAAGACCCTGCAGCTAGCTTGAGGGAGCACTCCTGGGCCCTAATCCTTTTTCCAGAACTGTTCTGCCTTTTACACAGATCATAGACTAAAACTAACAATTATGTGTGTAGATAAACCATCTAGGACCAGAGCTCAGTGTATATCCTGATCTATGACAATGGTATTTTCTTGGGAAGTGGGAGRTAAGAGCTGAAACCTATTCCAAATGCAACTAACTCTATGGTCAGGCCTTTTATCAAGAATCACTTGGAAAGCATCAGCCTTCCCATGGTAGTGCAAGACTAATCAATTAGTAAATATTAAGAAAGCAAATTAAAAACCCATAGTATATCATTTTATATATCTTACCTCAGCTTTTAATCTTTCACTTCATTAGACTTGGAAGAGGTGGTCAGGAAAAATACATTTCTACCACGATGAAATTTTTTTCAAACAGGGAGTTTGAAAGACTATGATTATGTAACTTACTGAAAATTGATACAACAAAAGCAGCATATGAGTACTGAATATGTTTATTCACTGTATATTATCATAATAGGACATTTAGTATTTATTTTYYWKTGTTTTAGAAACAAAGCCAGAAGAGCCAACCCTCCAAAAACCCTTCTCAAAAAACATCTGCAGAATTCACAACTGCAAAGCTGAGGCAGAATGTGGACCAATATCTATAAACTAGTTCTTAATTCATGTAAAAATATATGTAAGTGGACTTTTTCTTTCCAGGGCTGCTAGAAATAGAAGTGTATCAGCAAGATAAAAATGTACAGAAATTTTCAAAACTTTTTTAGAAAAAAAAMCCCAGCAAAACAGAACCAAACCAGAAAATATAAACAGTCCTTTGTATAGGACCTATTTTYCCTCACATGTGTTCTGCCACTGGCATTTGGGAAAGAAAGAAAATTACCATTTTAACCAGCACATTTTCACAGTTTTATTTTAAAATCCTTAGATAAGTGTTAGGCAAATTTCAACTTATATTTTTGCTTTAAATAAAAATAATTACAAACTTTTGTTCTGTAATTTTGGGTAAACAGAAAGCTGGTAAGCAAACAAACTTTAGTGAAAAAAAAAAAAAAACAACAGTTCTGTACAAGATTCCATTTTGGAATTTTTATTTTAGACACAATTAAGGGTTTCTTTTTAGATTAAAACCATTTCATAGAGTAACTTTCATGCAACAGAGGGAACTTTTTTCTATGCTGTCTGACAGCACAGGAGACAAACGTTCACATGGAACAAGTTGTCAAATAGTTAACCACAAGTGCAAATACACTATGAACTTTAAAGAAATTATCTCAACAACAACTGTTAGGGTTTATGATCAGCAAGGTGYGTAAACCAAAGTGTCTTGGAAATATTTAGTTACAGCAAAAGTAACACCAAAATATTTCCAGTTTGCTGAGAACACATGGAGCACCTCTTAGTTCTGGAAGTGATCCTGAAAATGACACTACCAGCTGCAACAACCTCAGTATATAATTACCAGATACATTTTAAGAGATTCTCAATGATTTTTAAGATTTTGAAATTTTAACAGGAATACAAGTAAACTAAAACTTAAGAGAATTCCTTATTATTTCCCTGTCTTGTTATAGAAGAACATTTTATGATACCTGTCTCTTGCATCTGTATCTTTCAAAACCTCATTGAATAAATATGTTTTACAAGTTTATGTACAAAATCTGTTTCAAAGAAAAAAAATTCAGGAACTAAGACATGCACTATTTTAAGCTGGCTTCCCCAGCCACTGAAATAGTGTAACGATGTTTGACTTGCACAAAATTATATAATTTATTTCAATATTCTTACAAGTTTGTAGTCATAAAATCAACTTACTTTCCTCATCAATCCATTTATCTTAAGAAACCTTATATACATAAATTATTGTAGATATCTTACATGATAACTTATCGAGTATTCAGACAGATGTATGTACTAGCTTCCACCGTTCCTGTAACATTACTTTCCTCCTACTTCATCAACAATGAAAGTCATCACCATCAAAAACTGACTTAGAAATGCAGTTCAAAAGGTAGAAGACAAAAATAAAAAGTACAAAATATTGTCTTATTGTGGTTGTCAGAATTACTGAAAATGSTTTTGTTTTTTTGCCCTAAGTATTCAAATAGCATATGAAATTAAAATCTCAAAAATTTGGATGTACAAATCAGTAGCTCCTGAGACATACTGCACAAGTATTTTGGGCAATCAGTTGTAACACAGATGTATAGAAGGAACTTTCTTGAATACTCARGTAAAAAAAATAATGCTATATTACAGCACTTGCTATTGTTCAAACACACTCTTTATGTTGTTTTAACAGTAAATACCACTTAAACACAAGAGGCTCATGCTGCCATTTCACAAAGCTGTATTACAAATGTAATTAACACTGAATAGCTACAAAAGCCTTTCCTATTTTTAAGTAAACTGTAGCAAACATATCAGCAGAGCACAGCCCTTTACTGGAATATCTGTCTTAACAATATTGGAATACGTGTCTTTTTATTTCATGTGAGACTGCAACACTGGCATTACAGCAACAGTGATGTGTTCTTTTTTTCATACAGTCAATCAAAATTTTACAAAAATATAGCCAACCAACAAACATAAAAGAATGTTGCCTGTTCAGCTCTGCCCAGAGATAGCACTTTGCAGTAACAACTATAAAAAGTCAAGGGTTTGGAAGTTATGGCTGTGCATTCCTTACATAGCCACACAGTCACACTGTGCATTRCCATATAAACTTCTCTTTGTGAAGGGTAAAAGAGGAAAAGTGAACTTTTAATCAACTGGAGAATAGAACTATTTTTTTTCAGCATGACATCATGTCTCACATTAGCATTCACATGCTAAGCTATGAATTAAATGTCATACAATACTCTTCAACATTCAGTAACACCATGCAAATGCCACTACATCTCCTAAGTGATTTTATAATTTCTAGGATTCTATTTATCGTAAGTTCGTAATATTAATTTTCACTGATCTCATCGTGAGTTCCCGAAGTAACAGCTTGAAAGCAACCTGGGCACAGGGACACACTAACAACCAGTGAAAAACAAAACCAAGTTTTTCAGCATGTGTAAGGACTGTGTAAGAGGCAAATCTATTTGTCAAGGGGGAGCCTCAACAGTGACTTTCTGACAGATTACACACTTTTAAACCTCTCCAGCAAATAAGGTCAGCACCTTACAAACAATCTGAGCACAGGCAAAGTGTGCAAAAAATTTTGTCTYGTATTCATTTTGGCTCTCTGAGCAAGGTATGATGTTTTCATTACATGTATTCCTCAACTTCCACTCCTCTGTTCTTGAGCCAATGTTGTTGCTTCAAAGTGCATTTGAAACAAGTTAACAGCATTTTCAGAGAGGAGGCACTGAGGCTCTAGTGCACAGATTCATCATGTCCTTTACCTATTTGTTCAAAGCACTAAAGCTGGAGTCCTGCTGAGCTCTCCAGTCAGAGAAGCCTTCAGCAGTTTGAACTTCAGCTTTCTTGACTGGATTTCTAATCTCTGCAGTTCAATCTGGTGCCTAAGGATGAGCATGAATTCACCCTGTAGGAGTACTAAGCCAAAGAAACACAAATCTCAAAATTAGAATCCTACCAACAATACCACACTGTCTCATGAAATTCCTTGCATCTTTATTTTTGAATATGTAACCTTGGAACCTTAAAACACTCTTTCAAATTTAAGAACAACACAAACAGAAATCATCAAAGTCATCAGCATTCAGAACATACTTGTCCACTGCATAAATCCTTATTGCAGAAACATAATAAGCAGCAGCTTTTGAGACCAGGGTAGAAGGGTAGAAATGGGCAYCTAACAACTCCAGTTAACAGGAAACTGTATGGCAAATGCTTCTCTAGCCTGCATTTCTCAGTGCACTGGGATTCTATTTCCRCCCTGAAAATTAAGGCATCCTTCTTAAAAAATAATCAAACAACAAAAACCGCCAAACAAATACATTTGAATAATAAAGAGAATTACAGAAGGAGCCAGCAGTGCTTAAACCTCTTACATACACTGCTGACAGGCCAACTGCAAAATCTGTATTAAATCTAAAATCAAGTTAGTGTAACTGCTTGGGTTCATTAATTGTTTGGGGAGGCTTTTTTGTGAGCTTCTTTTTGGTAGAGGTTCTTAAATAAACAATATCTTCAATATTCTTAAAATGAGATTGTCCTTTCTGCAACTTATCTTCCTACCAGATGGGACAACTTCTCTCCCACAGGCAAAGTAGCTAGCAACATTCACTTGTACTTGAAAATTGAAATTCCCTTTTCACTTCTAAATGAATGTTTACAAGCTGTCACCCAAYAACTTATCACTTAATGCAAAGCAAATTCAAAACATCAAAAGAATCTATCTGGAATTAATTTCTGAGTTCTCTAAAATASTAACTTCCATGCTATGCATGAAATGACACATGGAGCACAAATTATTGWAAAAAAAGTAAATTCACGATAATGTGGGACTGGGGAAATTGTTTCTGAAGCAATTTTTTCACTTGTTAAGCTTTCACTTGTTAAACTCATACCCACTGATGAGGAAAAAAACATTATGGACAACTAAATATTCATCTTAAAGATCTGCTGACACTGGACATTAGAAAAACAAAATCTATTGAAATGCAGATTGATTTACGTATACCAAGACAGTTTATAAATTTTCACACAACATTAAAGTCTTCTGTGGAACAAAAACAACAAATCACTTGGGAGGAAAAAAGTGCAAACAAAAAAGAATCTTTACTGAAGCCAAGATGGAACTGAGAAAGGAATTAAACTCAGACTAAATCTCCCTTTCAGAGTATTAGGAATCATTTAACTAGAGACCATCATCAAACTGAACTATCCCATATTTTCCATTTACCATCCACTCAGGTTCAGAAGCCTGAATTTGCTCACCTTGTCCAGGTTTTAGGCCAACCTGAGTGTCAGATTTCAGTGTTCTCAAACTACAGAGAGGTGCAGGATGAAATTTATTCAAGGCTTGATGAAACGGGACACTATATTCCCATTTTCTGTCTCCCGTCAATTTTCTATAGTTTAGATCACCTTTGAAAAGAAGCAAGTTTGACTTCTGTAGCTCAGCATAGAGGTCAGGAGCAACTTCACTCATACTGGAAAAGTCATGTGGTAAAGTCCAAAACATGTGGTCACAGAAAACCCAAACTCCCTTTTTCAAATTGCCCTCCCAGTTTATMCCACATCTGGACATCCACATATGATTAGCTGACCCCAATTGTTTAATAGTCCAGTTAAAATCATGCTTTGTGGTATCTGATACATACCATGGAATACGTTTTCCATGAAAACAGACTTCATCAGCTAGCTTTGATGATAACAAGAAATCAGCCAACACAAGATCACTTACAAGTTCAAATCCAGCATTATCCAGGATTATGTCAACTCTAACATTACTTTCTGTTCTTATTTTTTTGGCATTTACAAGTAGTGACCAAACCTTTTCCATATCATTCACTAAGATGTAGGGTACCATGTTTTCCAGTGATTGCAAAGGACTAGATTTCTGAGATCTGTCTTCACCAGCTGAAAAGGAAAGGTCACACTTATTGCCCCACAATGACACCTAGAAGGAAGAAAAAAATCAAAAACATTTGSTAAGTCTCATTGTAGCTACATTTTAAACTTTACATACATTAAAAATTTTGTTCCTTTGTTTTTGGTTTAGGTGATAAAGTTCTAACTCACATATTCTTCTAAGATTTTACAGAACCCAACTTCTTGTACAGATATCTTAACATAAAAAAAGATTTTGTGGAAGAAACCAAACAATGCTCTGTATTTACCCAGGCATYAGAAGTGACAAAGATGGAAGATTTAGATCAACAAAAATACAYTGAGCACAAAGCACAAAACATAAATATTGCCCATACTACAAATCAAAAAAATATCAGTGGTGATACAGAAAAAGCAATAATAAAAGCAGACTTATTTTTTTATTACACACAACTAAATAAGTATATTAACTATATATATTTTAAGTACTCACTAATGAGCTCCCTTTGTAAAAATTCATCAAATACTTGGTGTGCACTGTTGCCAGCTAATGGACTTATATGTAATCCTATGATACTTTGGGGTTTCTATCCAAAGCAACTCTATTGCAAGACTAATGCTGTTATGAAGCTTTTAAACCACTTCGGGCCCAGAATGACTTCTAATTCTTTTCTCCGAAGAAAAAACATTTTAAAAACATTCTAAAAACATTCTAAAAACATTTAAAGTGTCAATTAAAATTCACTGTTTTAAGAAATTATCGGTAAACATAAAAAAGTGATCTGGAATTTGACTTAAAATGTTTGAGAGATACTGGTTTTGAAGGAAGAATTGCTGGGTTTTCATACACACAATGAAGAGTATATGAGTATATACTCAGCAGCAGTAAATGTAAATGTCACATTTATACAAGTAACCAAAACTTGTTATAAAATATAAATATTTTCAGAATAGCAGCAATACAGTGTGGCTATTGGGATTCCATCATATTTTTACAACCAAAAGATGTATATTTTAATTTCCATATGAAGTTCACATTCTTTATAACCTCAAAGTTTTGTTTATTTCATGGGAGAGGTATTTTTAATTCTTGTGTTAAGCACGACCAGTTTACCTGAAATAGCTTAAAAAGTTCATCCCGAAGTTGCTTCTCATCTAGATCCTTGATGTTCTTAAGAAGTTCCTGAAAGTAAGTGCATAAGGCAATAACAGCCTCTTGGGATTCAAAGAAATTTTGAGCCTTTCCTTCCTTAAATACATCAAAGTTGTCAATAGGTGGGCTAAAAAGAGAAGGAGAACAAATATGTTGACATACTTCCCACAATCTTTCAGGACAGCACCTGCAAATGAAGCTCGAAGGTCAGCTTTTTCAGATTGTACTACAGGCCCTAGTTAGATTTTCCACTTCGAATTTGTCATACTAGATTTTCACACATCTCAGTAACAGCCTGATATTGCATCCTGCTGAAACAAACACTATGCAAGACACATTCATATTTCCAGCAATATATTCTGAGTGAACGACTGTTCAGTCGCAACAGTTCTGGAAATTGCCCATATAGTGAGCATTTTGAACGCCAATCTTCAGACAAGAGAATTAAAAATGTAACGTACAAGTGACGTAAGGTCAAGAACTGCTGGCCCAATTTTAAATATGTGTGCTAGAGTGTAGTTGCTATATCAAATTATCTTACGGTGATAGAAAGTTATTCCTATGGAAGTCTTTACTATGTTATTGGGAAATTACCATGACAAAGGAGAATGCTGTAATATATAAAAATTATAGATCAATCTATCATGAGACATATCTGCACATAGCCTGTTTGACAAATGACTGAACTTCCATCCAAGTATCTGCTTAAGAGCAACTAAATAATGGACATCAAGAAACTTAACGCTTACTAATGAAAAGTATCTGCTGATACTGASTCCCATTACTGTGTTCGCATCTCTGCAATACCAAGGGTAAATCATGGAGCTTTCAAATTTTTTTGGCAGCAAGGGGATCTTAAACTGTTCATTCCTATCCCATGGWGTTGTACTGGCACATCTCCCCAGTACCATACAAGTTTCTCCTGCCCAGTTATTTTTAACCAGTATCAGCTCCCAAAGYTCAGTGCAACACATGGTCTGCAAGCACTGCTGTAACTAAGAAGCTGGTGCAAAATGAACAACAGGGGCTGCTYAAGATGGGTCTACTACTGTAAGAAACAGTTCTCAAATGGTAACTTCAGATTTCAAGCACCAAAACCMGTCAGAATTCCTGACAAGATTTGTGGCTCTCATACTGTGTTTTAGGCTCAAGAAAAAATTCTAGACCAACAACCTTCTAGAAATGCTACATGATTTTCATATCTCAATTCACATYAGTCTGCAAGGTCAAGCTATGTAGTCAAGCTTAAGAGTCTTCACATAGACCAACTCACCAAAACTGAAGCATAAAAAAATTAACAAGCTTCAAATTCTGCTGAATGGAAGAAGTAAAGGTATTAATTTTAAATCTGAGGTGCAAGATAAAGGAATATGGCAAAAGCTTAAGATTTTCCTTTATCTTACTCCTCAGATTTTCCTTTATCTTACTCCTCCCTCTTTCTTTTTCAGTTTATCTTTCTCAGCTATCTTCTAAAAATGGGAAAGAGCAATGTTTTGCAAAGTAATATGCCAAGCTAGTAAATACCTACTTCTGTACTAATGCTGCATGGATTCTTCGATAGAGGTAACACTCTACATACAGCCAAGGGGACTGAAACCAACTTGGTTCACCATTTCCATTTGGTAAATTTCGTTGGTAGTCCAGGTATTGGTTCCAGAGCACAGCATCAGGCAGCTCATCCTCCAAAGGGGTCACTGGCTTGTCGGTTTGCAGCTCATTCCGCAGTTTGGAGAGGAAAGATATAGCTCTCTTCTCTGCTTCAACACCCTTCTAAAATAAGTGGAGAACAAAAGTTTCTATCCTGAACATTTATTCCTGTAGAGAYATAAATCRACTGTTCATGGAATGTGCGACATTTTAATTGCCAAATGAAAGTCCCTCACAAAAAAGAGCTTGATTCAACAAAATATATTTTGGTGAAAAAAGCTCATTTTAGACCCAATATCCTAGAATGAATTCCATATGGACTTTCTTCTTAGAYTGGACTTTTTGCTTATTAGAGGCAAAGAGTGTTGAAACACAGTCATGTTCAGAAGGTGTTACCATGTATCAAACACTACATCAACACAAAAACCGAAGTAAGTGATGCAGYTGCAGAAGTGACASATCAGGAAAAGGTTAGACAGAAAGRTGTGTTACAGAACTAATCAAAAATAGCTGCTAGAAATTATTTTTTAAAAAATSAGACCAAAGGATTAAGACAAATAATGATTGTATAAGACCCCAGCAAAAACAGGATAGAGAAGGGGTCGCAAGGGCTAGGGGGGAATAAACATTAGGGGAAAACAATAGACCTTACTCTTACCTCGCCATGTTCTTCAAAAAATTCATTTTTATGTCGATGCAGAGTATCAATAACTCTTGTGAGGATCTGGGGCAGTCTGTCTTTAATCGTAAAATATGCAAAGGATCTAAAAGAGAGAGGATCAATATTTTAATATTGTCAGCAAATTGTGAAATAGCTTCTATTTTTAAAAACAAACGCAAGATCTTTGTGCTAGTTTGGGCTGGAGTAGAGCTAATTTTCTTCACAGTAGCTGGTATGAGGCTGTGGTTTGGATTTATGCTGTAAATGGTGTCGATAACATAGGGATGTTTTCCTTATTGCTGAGCAGGGCTTCCACAGAGCCAAGGCCTTTTCTGCTTCACCCCACCCCACCAGCGAGGAGACTGAGGGTGGACAAGGCATTGGGAGAGGACACAGCCAGGGCAGCTGACCCCAAAAGACCCAAAGGCTATTCCGGACCATATGSTGTCATGCTTAGCAATAGAAACCAGGAGGAAAAGTTGGCCAGACAGCCACTGAACCAGCATCAGTCAGCTGATGGTGAGCAATTATTTTCATTTGCCTTCCTTGTTTTCTTGGGCTCTATTTGTCTTTGTTCTTTTTATTAAAATTTATTCTCATTCCAATTATTAACTGCTCTTACCTCAACCCACAAGTTTTCTCACTTTTACCCTTCCCATTCACTTCTCCCCACCCCACTGAGCTGTGTGGTACTTTGCTGCCAGCTGGGGTTATAACAAAACAGCATTGCAAACCGGYCAGGTTCTTGTGACTATTTCTGAAGAAAATTATAAACAGGAATCTTTTAAGRAAGAAAAGCTGAATGAATGGCCCTGCMAAAACAGTGAAAATTTGCCGTTTATTCTAGGCTAAAACGCGACCTCTATTGCTCAGATACCCAGACGCAAAAACAGGGAAATGTAAAACTAAAAGCACAGATATCTGTTTAAAGTTTATCATGTATCTCATATCAACAAGAAATGCACTCTCCCTTATATATTTTATATTTTCTCCAAACGCTGTTTATGTACGAGGACAACAAGCAGAACGCAGCCAGCCCCACAGAGAACGCAAACCCGGCCTGGAGGATGATTTTTATTGTAAGATTTCTGCCCGGTGGGTAAGGCCCCCGGCCGAGCAGGAGCACAGGGGGCACTGGGCCGGGACCGACACCGCCCCAGGGCCCGGATGAACCGGTGACTGCGGCGGCGGCAGCAACTCGCCCACAGCGCCGCCTACGGGTCCCGCAGCCCCGCGCCACGCCGGCGCTGCTGTCTCCGCCCGCCCTCCCGGGCCGAGAGCCGCCCCCAGGCCCCGCCCGGCGCCCGAAGACCGCCGCTCCCCGGTGGCGGGGCGCCGGACGGTCCCTCAGCTCCCACCCGCCGCCCGCCTCGCTGCCGGTGACGAGCGCGCCAGGCCGTGACGGACCCCTTAAACCTGCCCGACAGGGACACCGGGAGCGCCGGTACCGCCGCCATCTTGCTCCGCCCCCCCGCGCGCCGGCGCCCCGCCCTCCCCTTCCCCCTCCCGGAAGCGGGGCCGAGCGGCGGCCGGACGTTATTGGCGCGCGGGCCGCGCCCCGCCGCGCGGCGACGGACGGGCGGGGCGTGTCGGT
>NW_026623496.1:385479-413389 GCF_030028575.1 Malurus melanocephalus | reverse complement strand
CGCCATGAACCCCCCGCTCCGTGCCAGGAATGCCCTGCCCTCAGCCAAGATGGCAGCCGGGGCTTCAGCCGCCCCGCGCCCGCATCACGTGACGGGGCGGGCGCGCGCGCGGGGCGGGGGAAGGGAGGGGAGGGAGGGCCGGGCCGGGCCGGCGGCGCTGCGGGTGCCCTTGGCGGCCCCGCGCCTCCACCGGAGCTGCGGCGGAGACCGCGATGGGGCAAAGGAGGGGTGCGCGGCTCCTCCTGGGACAATCCCGGGGCGGCGGGGCCTGCCGCACAGCCCGGGGAAGGGTGTGGGCGAACCGAGGCGGCCTCGCCCGCTCTCTCCGCCAGCTCCAACCCTGGCGTGAGCGACAGGGCCCCGCGACGTTTCTCGCGGGAAGGGCGCAGTTTCGGGGCGACCACGAGCCCAGGCTGCGGGTGTGAGGGGTGATTCGCACCCCGCACCTCCCCTCACCCCAGGATGCCCCTCTGGCCGGGAGCGGGACGGCCCCTGGTGGCTCCCCCGCCATCGCCCCGCGTTCAGGTGCCGCTGCGCGGGGGGTGACGCAGCAGCGGCGGAGGCCGCGGGCCGGGGCTGGGGGGGGGCGGTCCCCCGCGCGCTGGCGGAGGTGCCGCCCGTGCCCGCCAAGGGGCGCCCGTGTGTGTCGCGCGGCGTGAGGGCGGTGCCCGCGGCCTCGCTCTCGGCGCGCGGGCGGGGCGCCCGAGCATCCCCATTGGCCGCTTGGTTCCCCGCTGTGCCCGCCCCCCCGGCACGCAGCCAATAGGAGCGGAGCCCTCCATCCCCTCCCGCCCCCGCTTGCCGCAGGGGCGCTCCCGGGGGCGGTGCGGCAGCTGTTTTCCTTGGAGAAAGAGACGGGAATGTGGGGGCAGGGAAGGGGCGGAGTGACCCGCCACCCGCTTCTGGCGGACCCTGCGGGCAGTCTGGGGCCATCCGGACTGCGTGGGCTGGGCAGAGCCGGCGGGCCGGTCTGTGCCGGTGCGATCCGCCCGCCGGCGGAGCGGGCCGCCCCATCCGTACATGTCGGTGGCTCTGCCGCAGCAAGCCGGCCCTCCCAGCCGGGCCTCCCAACCGAGAAGGCAGCAGTAGGCGTGGCTAAAGTGTGCCGTGTGCTGAAGCGGCGTTGGAAAATTAATCCCAGTTCCGTGTCTGTTGCTTGGAGGTGGCGCCTACGGCCCTGTTACGGTTGCCCTTCATCCCGCTTTTCTCTTGGGTTGCGGTGTTCCGCTCGTTCTGGYTAGATGCCTCTGGTGCCACAGGTCTGACGCTCAGGCCCCTCGATGGAATGCAGTCTGTATGATCTCTCTTTCCTTGTAATTTGCTGTAAAGCTGTATAGTTGAAAAATCAGTCCTGGTATTAGTGATTTGGGATGAGGCTTTGTTGGCTTTTCCACATTTTTGAGTCTCATTTCCAACATTTTGCGTCTCTTTCCACCACCTGCCCCACACTGCTGGAGACTCCTCACCTACTCCGGCTCTCCTGGGCCTCAGTTGTTGAGTGTTTGTCAGCTCTTTTTTTTTTTTATCCAGAGGTAACACGTCTTTAAAAAAGTAAATATGCCTTTCCTGGACAGGGTTACTTTTTAAATACAGAACAAGTTTAAAATGAAAATAGTTGCTGGCTTATCCCAGTAAGTATGTCTATAACAGGCTTCTAAATTGGGAAAAAAAATGCATGAGTGAAGAGCATGTAAATATATGAAGTTGTGCCCAATATCAGTTCATTTAGGTATCCTTATCAGGTTGGAGGGCTTGTTCCACAGCACAMACCATGATTTGCTCTTTCAATAAATGTTTATTTGAACTGTTATGTTACATGTATTTGTGGTATTGTAGATCCTCCTTTAGCTTTTGAAAAATATTCTGAAGTGGGCATGGTTTTGAACAATGCAGCTTAATGACTTTTTGTTAATAACTTGCTGAGAATGGTTTTTGTGTCCTAAGGAAAATGTTGATGATTGAGAAAATCAGATGAGGGCAGGGCCCTGTCACTGAGTTTTCTCAGCAGTTGAAACACACCCACKGACATATGGGGCCTATTGTCTGTGAATATTTTTCTTTATTTGATTAGCTCACACAAATACTGTAAATATAGTAGGGTTGCTCTTATTCTGAACTACCAGAATKAGGACACTGTTGTGTTTCTGGCTGCACGGGTGAGTGTGCAGGCAGACCTGGTGGTCCCTGTTGCATTGGGTGTACTGGCAGGAGCAAGGCTGTAACTCAGCTCTGTTGGCAGGACAGATGGCTGGGTCTGTATCTGTGCTTGGCTGTTCATGGCACAGCAGTTGGAGCTGATGCTAAGCAGTGTGTGTGTTCTGCAGTTGACGTTCCCACAAAACCACCTAGTAATCGAATTGTTATTTTTATTATATATATCACAATGATTCAGCGTCTGATGTCCTCTTTAAYGTGTGTGCTTGCTTGCTCATGAGTACTGTGGTTACTAAAAGKGCAGGCTTCTGCACAGAATGAGCAGCAGAAGGAAAAGGTACCTGCTTGCATATTAACATCAAAGCCAGTTCTACTTTTTCACCACTTGTTTCAAGCACACAGTTCAGTAATGTGTTGTGATCTTGGAGTGTTTCCATAGGATCAAAAAAATCTGTTTATTCCCTCCCACCAATGTCATGTGCTTTGGCATACTAATCTTTTAGGGGCCACCTTCTAGATAACAGAGAAATAATATTATTTCTTTGATGGATGATTTTGTTTGTTTTAAATACAGTTCACAGGGAAGAAATGGGACTGAAATTTCTGCACCTTCAGACAAGATCTTTCCATGCTTTAACAACAGTATGCCGATGCCAAAGCTTTGACAAAACTGGATGTCTACTATTMAAGCTGGATAATGAAGTTGAAAGAACAGCAAAGTCTTGGAATTTGCATACTCTGATAACTGCATTCCCGTGGTTGACAAGTCRATGTGTGCAAGTCAAGAATTGGCAGTTTCTACAAGGATTTTTATCCACTTTGGGAAGAAATGTTTATTATCAGAATGGGGAGGGTTTTTTCTCATCCTGGAGACGTTTGAGTGTGACAATGATGGCAAACTACAGGCTCAATGCAGAGTGGATCAGAAGGCTTAGGAGCACGTCATCAAGATTTTATGCAGTTGTATCCACYGGTAAAATCATGCCCAAACCCAATAACCAGCAGGTTAAGAGGCCGCCAAAGGCACCGAGGACCAAGCAACCATCCAGAACTAACCTGCCACTCTCAGACRTGAAGGTGAAGTATAACATTTACAGTCTATGTGACATTAAGGGAGTGCATCAATTTAATTTACATTCAGATTTGGGGTTAGATGAACATTTTAATGAAATTAACATACTTATTTGGTGAGAAGGACTTCATTATTTTCACTAGTGTTGGAGCTTTGCAAATAGAAGCAAGTTTAATAGAAAATAGCATGTCTGATATTGTAAAATATTACTTGCAATGTGTTAACAAAAGTGGAGGCAAGATGAGTGGTTATTATAAAGTGTGAAGGTGAAATGCCTTAAAAATAGTTTTGACCAGTGCTCTGGAATCACATTTACAATTGAGAAGCAAAGTCTAGCTTTCAGAATAATTTAACTTTAGCTGYGTTTCCTTGCTTCTTCAAATCTACATGATTTGAAGGCTTCACTCAAGTGAAAATAAAAGTGAAATAAATAGTATAAAGTTCATATTTAGATTAGGTTTCARATAGGAAATGATGTGCAAGTGTAGCTTGTGTTGTTACCTGAGAAASATCATTGCTTGTATAGAAATAGCACTTTGATTATCAGACTCGTAGGTCTACAGAGGAGATGCAACAACACACTGTTTTTGATACAGTGAGATATGATGAGGAAGAACAGTGTATTTTTATCACCATATCTCCTTATGATAGCTCTCAGCCAAGCCTTAGGTATACTTGAACATAGGATTTCCATGGTGAACCCTGCTGTCAGATGTGTTACTGTTCTCWGGCTAAAACAACTGAGTCTCGGGGTGTGGTCAGTAAAAATGGTGTGATAGATGAGACTAAAACAAGCATYGTGGTTTCAGAAATATCATCCATGTTGTAAAATGTGTCTGTTACATGATCTACTGATTGTTAGCAGAGAAAAGTTTTAGTGTTTGCCTTCTCTGTATCTAAACCTCTGATTAATATTTTGTGTGATGAGCAGGAATATGCCTTAGGGTAACATAAAGAGTCAGTTATAGGCAATTTAGTTCCCACTCATATTTTCACATTGCTTTGGAAGAGGAAAGTGAAGAATAGAATGTTTCCACCTTTTTAATMATGCTTTAATCATGAGATTACATTCAGGGTTTGATTCTTTTTGGTTTTGGGTGAAATGACAACATTCTTGAGACTTTTAAATGACAGCATAGAATGCAAACAGTTTCTTTGTCTGAAATTTTCATATCTATGTGCAAGTAACATGCAGTGCTATTTTTACTTTTTTCCATTGTGAAGAAATGGAGAAAATACTGCCTGATACACTGAAATAATAATATACTTTCTGAGAAAGTTTTTATATGGGAAAATGCTGGGCAAGACCAAACAGAAACAGAAATATTTTCTATTTTTTAATAAATCCCATGTGGTTTTGTCAGATATATCCAATCTGCAGGGGTGCAGACAAGCTGTCATCTTAACTACAGGCAGACAGTATTGTGGAGTCAGCATTTTTTTACCTGTCCTTGTAGCTGCATAGCATAGGAAAGTTACTTGTAGCAGATTTCTACTTTATTAGAAAGTAGCACATATGGTGAACCTTTGAAGGGTATTTTTTTCAGCATGCCATCAGTTTTTTTCTAAATCCTGGTGTCACAAAAAAGCTTATCTTGCCTTTTGTGCATGTTTGGAGGCAACCAGGAACCTGCTAGTACTGCAGGCCCTAATGCCAGGACCACTGCTTAGGGACATCTTCTTCTTCCTATCTTCTCCTTCCTCTGGAGACAGCAGTTGTAGGCCCAGCCCTGATGTTCTCGCATAGAGAATCCTAAGGATCTGTGGTGTTTTCTGTCTGGGARGGCCTGACAGATTATACCTTTTGCAGAGGACTTAGTGAATGAGGTCTTTCCCATCCTCTGCAGCCCTGGTCTTCATGTGTTTTTACAGGCAGAGTGCTGAGCACCAACAGTGATAAATTGTTGTACAACCAGTTTTTCAGGATAGATGGAAGAGTTACTTGAAAGCAGTTAACTGGTTTAGTCAGTCCATTAGTGAGTGGTACMACTACTAGGTTAACCTAGTATGGGCTGATGGCAGGAAAAGCCTCTGAGCTAATTTTTTATGCTAGCCATCTAATGTAGAAATAGCTTGAAATGCAGTCAAAGACACAGTATTTACTACACTTGAGATAAAGACTGATTCCTGTGGTGTTATGAGTGCTAAAGTTCTTCCTACAGGTATTCTTTAAAATATTAGTATGTTGAAAGTGGAAGGGAAGGACTAAGGAGAGTGGTGATTCCATGAGCCTGTACAGATGTTGGGGGCATGATGATACCAAAAATGAGTTGTTGAGGTACTTAATGTCCTTAGGAGCAGCCATTCTGTGTGATGCTCTGAATAGAATCTCAGTAATGCCATAGGCAGAAGCAGGAGGGTGGTGAGTAGCTTGAGTTCCATTCTAGCACCAATACAGGTCCTGTATTCTGGGTGTTTCGAAGTTTGCAGGTGGAAGTGATGTAGCAGAAAATATGGCATTAAGTTTGCTGAGCTATTTAACACATCTATTTTAGGATTAGCTGAGTCATTGATTAGAGTAGATTTTTTTGGCTGTAACTTCACCAACAATTGTGAGAATTCAGACATTCAGAGCACCCATGAACATGTATTTTTAAGTGTCTTAACCTCAAATTATACCCAAGCAAAATGTTTGCTATCAAATGAAATTGTCATAAATGTGTAAGTGAAACAGTACATTGTAACCAATAAAAAACATAAAAACCAAAAGAAGCTCATATCCAAAATGCTATTTCAGGTATGTAGCTTAGTGGAAATCTTCTGGTTGTAACTAAATGTGAATGTAGCCATTGAAGCTAAAATTGTAGCTGTAAGAGAAAGGCAATCCTGTAGTACTYTTACCTTGAAATGAAGAATAGCCCAAGTAATGAACTGTGGGAAACACAGAGCAGGATAGAGATTTTTAGATTATATACTAACTAGAAGATGAGAGTTTGTTCCTTTAACTCTTGACAGAAGAGTTTCGTGACAGAGCACGTGTACTTACAATAACCAGAGCTTTATGGAAGAATCTTCAGATTCAGATGTGTAATTGGCACTGGCAATTTAGAGATTGAGAATGTTGAAAATTATTATTGTTGAAATTGTAATAATGAAACTTGATGCTTCAAGGGAACTGAAAATACAGTTCGGTTGCACTGTTAATTCAGCCTTCTAGCACAGTTGTGGGGACATGCCTACAAAATTGCCCTCTGAATATTATAATTTTAAAGCTTATTTTCTGCTAGTGGTTGTGGAATTAAGATGATGGGTAAGCAAAACTTTGGATGTGATAACAGAAGGCTGACATTAAAAAAGAAAAGTTCAAATGTGAGGTAGTCATTCTGATGACTGGTGACAAGTCCCCTGCAGGGAGCAGAACTCCTCCTTAAACTTTGTTGTTTGCAAGTGTATGAGTGCTGCAAGAATGTAACTTGGATTTTTAGGTTGAAGTGTATTGTGGGTCTAAATGCCTGCAGATGAGTACAGTTCTTTTGTTCGTTTGTTGTTAGTTACATCCCCATTTGTATTAGTTACAATACARAAATCTGGGAAGTGACTGATCCACAGTGAGACATTGCTTTCTGGATGTTTTCCACTACATTTTGCTGAAAAACATTACTGTAGGTCATATATGGTGTCAGAACAAAGAAATACACTTAAAATGWGTAGTAGAATTTGCAGATCAGTTAATTGTGCCTTGTTCAATTAATCTAGAAAATCTCAAGTTTCCTTGCAAGTCAACATAATTTTTCCAGTTACTTTTTTAATAAGGCATTTTAGTTATTTAAGATTATGGGATATTGGGACAAACTGGCTGACATGTACTGTTCAGTTGTGTTGTCATTTAGGCCACGTTGTTAGTGCAGGATGCAGCTCAGCTATAGATGTGCAGCACCTGCAGCTGGCCTGAAAGATTGGTGACTTTGTATGCTGCAGTGGTTCAGCCCTGGGAGTAGCTTGGGACATGGCAGAACATGATGTTTGTGTTTGGAGTTTCTGCTTGATAAACAGACTGGGGTAAATCGAACTCCATTTATGTTTAAAATATGGATGTTAAAATTACTATCAGGGGTGTCTTGCCTCTGGTTTCAGTTGTCAGCCAAGTATGTCACAAGCCATGGGATGGGAGAGGAGCAGCAAGTGCAGCTCTACTGYTTAAGTATTTGATTGGCATTCAGGGAAGAAGGGTTCTCTTTGTGGCTCTATCACAGAGTTTTTTAGTGCAACTGAACTTGTGCAGCTTGGTTTGTTCTCAGTGTGCGATTGCTTTCCCACTTAATAAGGAGCAAGTAATCTCGTTAGTATATGTACACCAGGTGGACAGCATGGCAATGATACCACAGAACAGTGCATAAAAGAAAATTGTCACTATCTTAATAACTTGGAAGCAAACAGTTGTCTTGTTAACATCTTGCTTCAGCCCTGCCCTAACTCAAATCTTTATTCCTTTGGCACAGAATCTGATGCAGTGCACAGCCTTTGCAACAGCAGATGAATATCATCTTGGTAATCTGTGTCATGACCTGACTTCACATGGATGTGTTGAAATAACAAGTTTGCCTAGAGGTAGATTTTTGAAACATATTAAATGCAATGTTATACCTTGGGAAATAAAATATGGGTGAGGGATAGAATTTTTATAACTTTATGTATTCTTATTCTGATCATATCCTGGAATATTATATATAAATATAAAATTATTGCTTTGCTTAAAAATTCCAATCGCCTAAAAATCCCCACAATAAAATCTTTCAGAATAGCAATATGAGCAGCTCTTGCTCTTACCCTCTGATAATTTTTTCCAACATTACAACTACTCTAGAAGTATAGGAAAATTACACGCATGCATGAGAAATAACTTTGGAAATTAACTGTTACAGAGAATTTCTGTAAACATTCACTGAGAAAATTCTGAATGTTTTATTTTAATTAATCCTTCAGTAGTGAGGTAGTGCAGTACTTAAACTGTCAAAACAATTTTGTAATTTGAAGTGTTGCATCTTCTTTCTGTATCCACATTTCTACTAATGTAAATCACAGGGTTGGAGAGGAAGGCATGCAARAGAGAATCTTGTTGACTAAGTGAAAAGAAAAAGATATACACATARATGCTTACTTCTAGTAAAGAGAATACTGTTGATTCTTCTTTATTGGTCCAAGTATTTCCTAGCAATTGTTGAATGCTTCACTTAGGTAGGCTTCAGCAAAATAATTGATTCTGCTTTCCATGTAAAGTATCTCTGAAGACCTAGGAAGTATGGCTTGGAAATAGCTGCAGTATACTATCAAAGAAAAACAAACAGCTCTTTTTATAGCTTATGGAACCTTATGCTCTGGAACAGCTGTGATTTTCATATGTCAGTGGTAGAATGCCTTTTCTTTCTTTGAAAGAACAGATTACATGAAGCTAGGACAAGGACCGGCAGTTCATGAGCATTTCAGCAGGGCTTAYCAAAAACCTATCTGCCTCTTAAATAATAATCTAAATGCAATAATAGTCCAGTGGGTGTCTTTCAAATACMAGCTTTACTAATGATTGTCTTGTTCACAAAGATGAAAATGAAAGACAATACCCAATAGAATAAAGGCTTCATGTTCCTTTGTAGTTTCTTTTTATTAAAACTAACCCAAGGTTTCACAGCTTTGGGTAGAAACTTTCTACAACCCCCAGCATGACAGTGAATTAAAAGTTGCTGTTGATGGTATTTTGCCCTGGGAGTGTYGGTTTTGCCAGTTCCTTTTATTTCTTCATGGTGTTTTTGACTCATAATGAGTAACTGTTTATCAAAGGTTTGAAGGAAGTAATGATGAAAGGATATTGGATTGTGCCAGCAGATCTGAAGTGTTGTGATGGTTGGCATGTGCATGTAGCAGCAGTTAGTTACCAAGTCAAACACTGAATATTGGGAAATTATTTTTTGAAATATTAGCACATAGAAATCTAAATTGGTAGGTACTGTGTGGATTTGTTACTTTGTGATGTTTTTCTGAAGCATTATTCTTGTTTTTGACCCCTTTAAAAACATTTTAGAGGCAGATCCTGCACCTCCAATTAAATTCTCTTCAATTGTGTATGTTCTGTTGGAGTTGATAAATAAAGATATGGCTGGTATTTGAAAATGCAACTGAGAAAATGTAGACAAATGTTACTTTCATGTTGAACTCAAACTTCACACCTAAAACTTACCTAGTTATTCTTACAATGATGTGTTTCTGAACTGGAATAGCAAGTGGAAGAAAAGTCTTTAAGGGCTCATTCAGACCAACTGTGTGGTCCTAATTCAGATGTTAGCAAAAGTGTATCTGATACTTGGTTATATCCCTCTGCTGCCTCAGTCTACCTGGCCTCTATGGCTTGAGCAGTAAAGCAGAAGGTAGAATTTGTACACAGGCAGAGCAGAATTTGATGCCCTGTCGCTTGAGTAGTGATTTTCCTGCAAAGGCATTTAAGTTTTTAAAGCTTAGCTGTTAAGGCCTGCAAAATCTTTGTGAAGTCTCACTTTGCAATAGAAGTAGAGGGCTTTTCTGGTCTAGCTTCCACTGGTGCTGCAACAAAGTGAGTCATGCTGGTTTGCAGCCACATCAGGGCTTCTAAAACTTYATCTGTATTAGTGAGTGGCACAGTGGAGAAGCTTTGTAGAAGAAAAATTAAACMCTGTTTTGAGAACCCAACAACCACATTTTATAAGTTTTGGGGCATGCTACTTGGACTGGTTYTGGTCTAATCCTTTGTAACAAATGCCCCATTAGTGGTTGGAGTACCACAGGTGCATTTTTTTGAGATTCTCTTTCAGTTTAATTTAATGCAAACCCCCCAACATTTTATGTACTGTTGTGCAGGGCACATCAGAAGTGTAGTAAAGGAGGGTGGGTGGAAGATTTGTTTCAAAAGCACACTTCTGATGTGCAGGGAAATGCAGRTGTAGGCTCTCCTGTCTTGGGGGTATGCTCTTTCAAGTTTCTGACTGCCAAAGCAAAGTCAGCACAATTTGACTGCAGATTAGTCCCTTAGTGTATAGAAAATAGAAAGATCTTCCAGGCAAACAGATTTGAATGGTAATTTCTCTACAACTTCCATAGTTTTCTCACATTGCATGTCCACTTTTGTATTCTGTTCCTGGTTATTTACTATGTCTGCATCAGTTTTCTCCTAAGTCTTTCGTTCTTCAAAGCTGCTACATTTTATTAACTGAAGATTCCAGCAGAGTACCCAGCAGAGGCTCAGTCTGCCTAGGGTGTGACAGTTCAGAGAAGCAGCATAGTTTGATATTGTAGTTGATTTCTGGCAAGCAATTCTATCAGAAAAATAGTATGTGGCTGATGTGTTAGTGTGCACCTGTTGAATTATATGCTTACAGCTATCTAGCTGTCATATTTAGAATTTAACTAATGGTTCAATTTTTTCATTTATTTCAAACCAGATGCTGCAAATGTTTTGGTGGTCAGTACTGAGAAATCTGCAAAAGAAAATGATCCTGGCATGATTTTTTTCTTCAGGTAAGCTATAAATCCTTCTCAAAACATTACATGATTAATAGTAATGGTATGAAGGAAGTGGAGCAGCTTGCTAGATCATTATATTACCTCATGAAACTCAAGGAATAACTGTCCAGTCAGAATGATTTATAAAAATAATCAGAATTATWTAAATGGTTAAAAACCTTCTCATTATTTTTCATTGAACTGTGGTTAAAAAGCAACTAGTATGTAATTTCTGTGAAGATAGTTTTGTGTTTCTTGATTCACAATGACAAAAACTGCCACTGTACAATTTGAGTATTCCATTAAAATACATTTAAAACAGTCTGATTACACCTCAGTTTTTCCTTGAATTCACAGGGAAGGGGCTGTTGTATTTTGGAATGTGGAAGAGAAATGTGTAAGTAAAGAAAAACTCTTGGTTAAAACTGTGTAAGCAGGTGTTTTTGTCAGTCTCACAAATTTCAGCATGCTAGGGGTTATGTTTGAGAGATCCTCTCCATGAAGGAAAAAAAACAGTTGAGTCTTCTCCTAATGAGTGCAGGTTCTTGCCTGCTACTGCCCTCAAGTGTGTGGGCTGCTGATACCCTTTGAAACTCATCTACTTAAGACAAAAATCTAAAACCTTAATCTAGTGAGACTGACAAAAAGAACATTCTTGCAGCTCTACATCCTGAAAAAGTAGATTGAAAAAAATCAGCCTGTGAATGGTTGTTTGAAAGGCATGAATAGAATAGAAAATGGGTTAGAAGGACTATTCCATTCTATTCCATTTTAAGTCAAAACGATTAAAGACATGTTTGTATAACTTCGAAAGAGAAAAAAGAATTATAAGCAACTTTTTTGTACTGTTCTGTGTTTTTACCAGCCAGCAATTTTCCTGAAGGAAGATTTTTATTGGTTGGTATCATTATTAAATACGTTGCTGACATAAAATATTTTGGTGATCTTTGCTGACCAAAAAGGTTATACCAGAGGCTTATCTATTTTAATGAATATATTTATAGTTTTTTAATGTTTCTAATGTATTTTTATTACTGTGGTTAAAAGGATTCTAGATACAAAAAAGTATTTACCTTCTGTGTAGGCACAGTATGTGAAATTAAACGATGTATTAAATAGGTGATACCGAGATGCACAGAAGTTCATAGGAGGATTTTCATTAGGGTAAATGAAAACACAGAGAAGTTGTTTCCAGACCTGAACAATTTCTGGATTCACTTTTTTCTGTCTCAGAACAGATACATTCCTGATTTCCTGTCTTATTTTGGGGTGTGTCAGTGTATCAGGTGTCCTACAAAAAGATGCTAGTTTTCCCTTCAAACCTTGCCTCTAACACACTTAGGATATTATGGCTGTAACTACACTACTGATTCACAAGCATTACTGAAGACCAGCTGACTTAACTCCTGATGATCTGTGAGTTGGACACCTCAGCCCACTGGAGTACTCTGAAAACTCTTCTTTTGTTGTGCATGCCTAAGCACCTTTGAAAATTCAATACACCGTTYTTATGGTCAATACTAGTAACCATAGTTGGTCCCTTGTAGTTTTATTTATAAAAGAGTAAGAAACTGCTTCTTTGTGCTTACTGAAGTCAGTCAGAGCTTTAACTGCCAAATGGCTTGTTTAAACAGAGGAAGTATTTTTATGCACATGCTTTAATGAACTGAAATGAAAGGAGAAAAATCCCAAACTGGTCTTTAGAACAGAAACTGAAAGTAATTCAGTAAAAGAGAATGTACAGTATCACTGTGAATGGACAAAAGTACTCGAGAATGACTAGTAGAAGAAAAAAGCTATTTGAAATTAAYAGGCACTTGGTAGAAGTAACAAATACAGACTGATCACAAAAAGAATTTAAAATACAAAATACCAGTTCCAAATACCTGAGTAGGAACATTGTACAGCATCTTCCCTACCAAAATAGCAAGGGCAAAAAGAAAAACCACCTTTGAGGTTTTTTAAAAGGAAATTGTGTGACGTAAATGCCCACAATAGCAAGAGTTTGCAGCTAGTGACTCCAGAACATCTCTTCTAATTAATTTTACTGTGTCACAAYCAGTTCCTTCTATAAAATTAGGCTGGGCCTAGAAGCAATATAGGGTTTGCATTGCTGAACTGTCGCTGGGCAATRCTGATTGGCTGAGGTGACTGGCCTAAGGGCAGGCACTTCTTAAGTTTTCATGCCCTTTTTTATCACAAGATTKGAATTATATAAATTATATTAATTCAGTATTAATCATGCTTATATTGAATTCAGGATTATGAAAGGAACAGTTGCAACTGTAGAGTTGATGGGGTTTTTTCAGTGAAAAATATTACTTCGTTACATRGATAGATAATATCACCAAAATTCTTRAAAATGGTGAAGAAAGCTAGCACAGCAAAGAAAATCCTTGTAGGTTATCCAACAGATTTTTTAGAGTACTTAACCTGGAGAATATGCTTTATGGAAAATTTATAGTGTACAATTTTGTGTTCAAAGATTAACGTGATCTTTTATTTTAAAAAGAGAGTGCTTTTTAAGTATGACTAAGTAGAAGATTGAYCTCTAAAGAATTTAGGCATCAAAAATATATTGTGGTTTTGTGGTTTGTTTTTTTATTGGCTGTTGTGTAGCTAAATGCCTTTTAAAAATTTGTAGATGAGTGCTTTTTTTAGTTCAGAATTGTTCTAATTAGAGATGATTTTTTGTAGCATATAAAAAGGAACAAGGATGAGAAATCCTAAGTCAGGTGTCAGAGGAGAAAGTTTTGTCAGAGAAAAGGGCTCTTTCTTCCTGCGTCAGGTTTTAGTATGCGGGAGAATAGAAGAGCAGTGAGATTACTTCTGCAAGTAAAATTGTAGGTTTTAGTATTTACAGGGATGAATGTGGCAGCTGAAGCAATTTTTCCAGATTTTTATAGTGGTGAAAGGTTTCTCCAATATAACTGACCTCTGTTATATTAGATATAGATATATAAACAAGACAACTGATTTCAGCAACAATCAGAAACCAAAGTATTGATTTAGCACCAAACTAGTAACTTTATCAGAAACAACCACTAATGTACTTATCCTAACGATTCATTCCCATACTGCCAAAATCTTACACAGCTCATTGTTATACTGAATGCATCCACATTGTCCTTACTGCTGCTGTGGTTAATCCTTACTGTTTCCTGTGTGAGGATATTAAATGACATTTCAGTCTTCCCAGATTCTTTGCAGTTGTTCATAGCYGCAAATTCTTCTGAAGCTGCAAGTAGTTTCAGAAGTAAACTATATTAATAATAACTCCATTATTTAGCACACCTCTTCATTGCTATGTAAATAACTTCAGCATGAAGGTTGCATTCATCAGCCTGCTGTATGCATTCTTTGCAGAGATAATTTACTGCATGGTAACTCTTCCTGCAATTGTCTTCTTAGATGAAGAATATCATGCGAGTCCTAGAGCAGCATGAAATCCAGCCATACGAAGTTGCACTGGTCCATTGGGAGAATGAAGAGCTGAACTATAGAATAGGAGAGTAAGTATCTTCAGGAATCCTGTATATATGCTAATAGACACCTAAACCAAATTCAAGCAAAAACAGCTAGTGAAAATATACTTGTCCTTACTTTTTTTCCAAATSAGTAAAATAAAGGAAAGAAAACAGGAAATCTGAGTTGACAAATATTGCTGTCCTGCCTTTGTGATTTGCTTATACAATAGCTCTGGTAAATARGATACTCCCTGGCCACACAACTCTCTGTGTTCTTCAGCAATCCCAAACAGAAACTATGTACAGCAAAAAAACTAATACAAGTTATTGAGACAAGTCTGATTTTAAAACAGCATGCTCTCTATAAGCTTTGTCTCTGTATCCTTGGGGTTCATATACAAAGATGTAATTTTGCACATATTCCACACATTCCTAGGAAAATTACAACTTGAATATTGTGTAATGATAAACCTGGCAAGTTATCCTTCCTTGTTAAATAATGCTCTTTCATTGACAGTAAATTATTTCTACAGAAATATTTCACAATGAAAATGGTCTTATAAATTAGCTGTAATTTTCCAACAGCACCAAAAAGCAACCCCTAGACAGGACACTGTTAATGCTAGGAACTGAACTAATGAGGTTGATCTTATTTAAAGTAACCTGATTAGGAGACAGGGTTTTGGTTTTTTTTCTGAGCATTTGAAAACTGAAGGCATTATTCCGTTGTGTAGTTTGTGATTTCTTGACATATTCCATTATGCTTTTATGCATGTTTCATAGTGAGATTGACMTGAAAAATTGAACGAGTCTTTTGTCCTCTTTTCTTTGCTTCTTGCCCTCTATGCAATAGAGATTTTAGGGAAAGTAACATCGTAGTGGGGAGGGAGTAAAGGTGATAAGAGTGACAATGAAAACAGATAACAGGAGTTAGAAAGCAGGAGAGAGGCCAGCATCCTGCTTACGCTGAATTATCTGTGTGTATGCAGTAATGCTGTAGTTGCCATCACAGTTTGCTGCACTTGCATTTACACCTAGAAAATTTGTTCATTAATATTAGTCTTAGATTGAGGAAATAATTTTCAGTGATTTGTTGTGATTATTGTCAGGTTGAATGTGAGGTAAAATACAAGAATAGGGATGATGCCCATACAGATATGCCTTATGGCATGCCTTATCTAAATAAACAATCAGCCTTTCTTGCATTGTTGATTTTTCTTTAAATGGTCCTATGCTGGTGGTTTAGTCAATGAAGATGCTTCAATCTTGTCTTAACAGAGGTCAGTCAAAGCTCCATAAAGGACAAATCTTGTTAAATTCTGAGCTGGATAGTGATGAAGTTGTTCTGCAGAAATTTGCCTTTTCAAATGCTCTTTGTCTTTCTGGTAAGTTAATATTGTTCATACTGCCAGTCTATGCTATGGATTTTGTGAAATGTCATTATAAGTGGGACTTGTACAGTGACAGGCTGGAGAAGACTTGGTATCTGGTTTAGACAAACTGTGTGAGAGTGATTGTGCTTCAGCCAGAGGATTTTTTTTTTGAATGCTTTTACCATGTTTTCTGTAATTGGAATTGCCTTACTCAATGTAAATAATTTTAAAGCTGAACAAAGCACATTATCAAACATGCTTTGCAAAAGATACACATTCTACTGAGCATCCTGTTCCCTACCCTTGAGAACTATCCTAGGATAACAATGAGTGTAGAGTTCAGTATTAGAAACCTCTCAGTAATCTTTGGTAATTCATACTGACATAATTTCCTTTGAAAGAAAAAGCTACATTCCAGCTAAAGAATTTATACAGAGCAGCTATTCCCAGCTGGGGAGGTGTATCAGTAACACATGGGTGGACCAGAGTAATATATAATATTTTCCAGGCTTATTAGCCATGGTAGCAGATAGGGGGAAGAAGTCAGGCTCAGCAGTCGTGCTGCTGCTCAAGCAAATAACACTTGTCTGCTGCTTCAGACCTTGAATAATGTAAGAAGTGGGAGTTAGGAACTAGCAGCAGTAAGGCTGTCCTTGGAAAGGCCTTTTAGGGAAGGCTGCTGTGTCTGCCTCTACTGCCTTTTAGGTGAATTCCAGGATTCCAGTAGCATTTTGGGGAAGTGCACCTTTACATAGGACAGAAATAGAATGTACGTTTCTGAAGTGTCACACCATCTGATCAAAATGTAAATTGTAACTAAATCATTCCTGACTGTTGAAGGAAGAGCTGTTGAGAAAAAAGCGTATGATTCTCTATAGTTTTCCTATTCATAAAGCCACTGTATGGAAGAGTAGTGCCACCTAAAAGGGAGCAAGGGATTTATTCCCAAGAGATAATGTTCAGTAAAAATAAACGATGAATGTATGGTCCCTAGTCAAATTTATGACACAGCAGAAACCAGCCTCTGTCCGGGTGACAGATGAAATGCTTTCTGGCTTTTTTTTTTCAGGGGGTAAATTTAAAGTCTTTTAAGTCAGTGACTTGCATTAGGCCTCTGTATTCAAAAGATGAGTGTGCAAAATGCTCAGCATTAGGTTTACTGTCAGTGTCCTAACCAGATGATACTATTGATTACTACCACAAAAGAATTCATTTTGACAATTAAATCTTCCCTGATTATTTTTTTCTGTTTGAATAGGGTTATTTTTTGATCTGTTGGTACTTCATTCTTGTTTGGGTATCTATGGACTAAAGAACAAGGCCTGAGTCACATTATCATCCTGTAGAAACATCTTTCCAGGTTGCAGCTGAGGCATAGTAGAATTTATGTTGCCAATGCCARTGTTGAACTCAAGCTTACATAGAAGAGAAATTGATTCCTTCAGTAACACCTAAAAACAAGATGGGAGATTGCTCAACAGAACAGGTGGTGGGTGTGTCTATACAAYCTAACACTCGGGAGCACGGTGCATCAGTACTGCAAAAATGGAGAATTCGAGCTGTGCCGGACCATAGAAATGCAGTAGAGGTTTTTGAGGTACCACATGAAGTCAACCAGACGCCAGCATAGCTCATTATCTCCAGCCTCCTTGGAATGTAATTTGCAGAGGGCTTACATATACAGTAGAGCACTTGAACACACAACTTCTGAGCTGAAGCAAAAAAAACCTCTCCAGGGTATGAACTGATCATTTGGAGAAGAAAGGTGTGCTCAAGGTGAAGTTGGTTCTGTGTGCAGAGCTGTGTTAGTACCCAGCCCAGATTTGTCCATTGATACATGAACTGTGATTGTATAATAGGAACTGTAACTTGTGCAAGTAATGTCTGTAAGCATCGACATGTTCTGAAGGAGCCTGTTGGCACTTAAAGTTACAATTACTTGAAAGYATTTGTACCTCTCACAGTCTTCTTCTTTGTCATCTCTGTTGCAGTAAAGCTGGCTATTTGGGAATCATTACTGGATAACTTTGTGGAATCTATCCAGTCAATTCCTGAGGTGAGTTCTGTTTGTAACTCTCCCCCCTCCTTTTCTCCTGTGTTTTGTAAAAGATCACTCCAGATGTTGCTGAGGATAGGGAAAAAGTAATTGAATGTTCAGCAGATTTGATGGTAAAATCCATCAATGTAGAGAAGCTCAGAATATCYGTAAAGTGGTCAGACAAGAAGTCATCAGCCTTTAAAGGGCTGGGAGTGGGGTTCTGCATTGTCATAATGTTTCCCATGTTGTGCCACTGWCACCAGCCACTGGTGAAATGTATGTGTAGTGAGACAAGAGGCATTTAAAAACCTTGCCCAAATACCATGTGTTGTAACTTGGGCTAAAAATAATGTGCTTTGACTTKAATATTATGAAGAGTTTGAGTGAATTTTAAAGTTTTTCATGAGACTTAATTACAGAACAAACACCCTATGATGTCACATATAAAAATGAGATTCATAGGGTTCCAAAGGGAAGACATTTGGTTTATTACTTTTATATGAAGAAAATAAATGGTAATACATTGATTGCTGTAAGGAGAAAGTTTATAAAAAGGCTAAGTTAGTGGCAAGGTAAAAGAGTACTGTCRTTACTTCAAAAATAGAAGGAAAAATAAATGCTCTCTTGTTCAGGAAAACATTTATAGAAAATGCCCTGGTATTTTCTGTAGATACACTGATCACATTCTCAGTGATTTACTGAAAAACTAGGATGAACTAGTTGCATGATTATATTCTTAGAAAACTACAGAAGCAAGCACTAAGCAAACAAAACCACAATRTTAGTAAGTACAGTATGCATGTAGATTTTAACTACTTCAGAATGTAAAACTCTAGACTATCTTAACTACCAGTACATGTTACTTGATCAAGCAGTGAAGAACTTCTTTTCAGATTCTAAAGTCACGAAGGAAGATAAAACTCTCTCATGCAGATGTGATGCAGAAAATTGGAGAACTCTTTGCACTAAGGTAACTTTTCATTACACCCAAGATATCRTATTACACAGAACTTAAAAATTAATGTTGTGCATGATACAAAGAGCAGAATACACACTAAATAGGGTGAGACAGGGGGTGGGAAAATTCTTTCAGCCTTCTTTTGACTGGAGTCTGTGTGCTATTTACATTAGTCAGGGGACCCACTGGCTTACCACTCACATTGGCATTTCAATTAGAGGCATTAGGCAGGCAGTATTTGATAAATGACCAAATTCCACACCCTTTTCCCTTCCTGAGTCCAGCAACACATGTATGTTAACTGGTAATTACAGTAGATACTATAGCATGTAAAGGATACCAGGGGAAAGGTGTGTGGGTAGAACTGTTAACTACAGCCTAGAGTTGGTAAAAATCTGTCAGWTCTGTTCTTCCCTTGACTTACTCCGAAACCACTGCTAAATTATTTARTGTTTTTACCTCCCTCAAGTGAAATTTGGCCATTGACAATGTAGACCATTATACACACTTCAAAAAAAAAGAAAAGGGAAAAAACTTCAACAAAATCTCTGAGGTAAAATRAAAAAACAATTCCTATTTCAAATGCTGGGGTTTAGATCCTTATTTGAAGGACTTATCAGTAATCAGCAATGATGTTCCAAGTATCCACAGGTTTATGTTAGCAATACATTGAAGGCAGATTTTAGCCTTTAAAATGCTTAGACCATAGCTTGATTCTGAGGAGTGTGCTGTGCTCACACATGCAGCTTTGCAGTACCAGTTGCATTTAGGGGTTCTGTATCATTATATGGTGTACTGCTTCAGTGAGCTGCCAGAATAGTCAGGGACTTCCCCGGTGGTATCAAAAATTAAGGAAGGCAACAGTGTTGCTGTAAGGGAAAAGTCATTTATGCTCAACAGTTCTACAGTGAAGTATTTCCAGAAAAGTTTCAGGAGATATGACCAGTTTTAAACAATCACTCCAATTATATTTTTACTATGAAAGGAGATTCTTCTCATACTTCATGTAGAATTACAGGAAAATTTTCTTATTTAACTGCCATGTGAATATTTGCTCCTCTATTCACCAAGAGGAAGCCTGAACTACAGTAGTACCCATTATTTTTAGGCACCGTATAAATCTGAGCTCAGATCTACTAATAACACCTGACTTCTACTGGGACAGAGAAAAACTGGAAGAGCTCTATGACAAGACTTGCCAGTTTCTCAACATTAATCGCAGAGTTAAGGTGAGTGTCTTATTGTTGTGAGAATTTTCCATACTCAGTTCAGTTGTCCTTGGCTCAGCAGGGTCACAGATTGCGCTGTGAATGTGCTTTAATTGCAGAAACTGAATAAAGAACAAGATCTTACACATTCTCCCCTTTTCCATGTGGTCTTAACCCAGTCGCACCTTTACCGGGTTTAGGTTAACCTGCCTCACGTGAATGGATTGCCTATTTCCTGAGCCACTAAGTTAGGCTTCAAATAGAAGAACTGAGAAGTGAAGGATTCTTCTTACTGAGATGATCATTCACATCAGTTCTTGAAAGGTGACATGTTTACTGCTGAACCAGAATAAGAAGCACAAAACTACCTCTCCTGGTGGTACAGCAGTCATAAATATTTAATTCTAAGGCATTCCAGAAAGCTGCATCTTCTTTCACTTGTACCTGTTTTCATGGGTACTTCACGAGCACTTCAATGCCTGTAGATGTATATCTAAATTTATATTACTTTTGGGAACCTACTGAAATAACAGGCTCATTTATAGGGAAGCTTCTGTTGCTTCTGCATGTTGCCTTGCAGAATTTCCTATTCTATTTTGCAGAGGTGTTAAGCCCCTTTTAGTTCTGTGGAGTGTGTTTCCCTTTTAGTGATCTGATTCCATTTCTGGAGTCCAGATTTGCCATGTTTCTAATTGCTTGCAGGTAATGAATGAAAAGCTCCAGCACTGCATGGAGCTGACAGACCTAATGCGCAATCACCTGAATGAAAAGCATGCTCTGCGCCTTGAGTGGATGATAGTAATACTCATCACCATAGAGGTTAGTGGGGCTTCTTGCCAATATTAAGAACATAATAAAAAGTSCAATTTCTATATCTGAATTTTGATACTTAAGATTATTTTATTAATTTTTACATAGGGATTAGTATTCATTCTTTGCAACTTTCAAATTGCAGCTTAGAAATTTTTGATGTTTTTTGCAATGTCACTAGAGTTACTTTTCAGATTATCTGATTTGTAGTGTAAACTGGTTTAAGGATTTTTAAATAAAGTTCATATCAAATGTGTTTGCTGTTCYGCAGGTTCTGTTTGAACTTACAAGGGTAGTTTTCTGATGGCAGAAGAAACTCAGGAAGAAGGAAATTAACAAAGCAATAAAGACCTCAAGGCCTGGGAAATGCTCTTCATATGTTTCTGGAGAATCATGAAATTGTGTCTCGATAGATCTCTAAATCTTATTCTACTCAAATAAAACACACAAAAAAAATCAGTCTGTGAACATTATTCCCAACCACTGTACTAGTAATGTTAGAGAGGTCTCAACCTATGAATCCTATCTGTGTTGACTGTCTTTGTTGAAGGACTCTACTGCCTTCTTCCCTGATGGTTAAAAAGACGCTGAATAATTTGCTACTTTGTGTATTTCTGATTGCTGTTTTCCCTCATTTTCACCAGCTCACTCTTGGAGACCTGCAACACTGTTCCAAGTTTGGAAACTGCAGGAYTATTTGTTCTCTTGGCATGATTTTAACATACATGGCAGGTACATTTAATATTATGTTCCACCCCATCAGAAAGAGGTGTTTACATATTTGTATRGGAATGCGTTTATTGAGATGTAGTACTGTTTACAGTATTTTTTTATATTTGGTATTCATATGAAAGGGGAATGACCTCTAGCTGAGGCCACAGGGACCTACAGCWAAATGATAAACTAAGATTCACAGAATTTCTCTCTTCACCTTATCATGCTCTCTGATTTTTGTCAGTACAAGTTGCAAGGAGTGAGTTAGCACAGAGTAAGTTACCCACTAAGGTAAAAGTTTCTTTTTTATTTTTAAATCTATTCCTGGTCCACAGAAAGTTACTTACTCACGGGAAGATAAACAGATTTTTTTCCCCCAGCAACTTCTTTTTCTAAATGTATTTTCAGAAACTGCTACATAACTGCTATTTTATCACCTGTTTCAAAGAAGTCATTTTAGTCCAGTGTATGAATAAGGTACATAACCTAAAAATTCTATTAAAAGCTCCTGGAGTRTCATTAACAAGTCATGATGACTACATTCTGGCTAAAACTGCAACTACATTTGCAGTAGCTTACTGTTCTCTCTCTTCACCCGAGAGCATTGTTTCTGAGTGTAATACTGGGCTCCTRTTGAATACATCAAACACACATAATGGAGAAAAGAATTAAATCAGGCACAGCTAGGAAAAACATCTGCCTGCAAACCCATCATTTTGCGACAAATTGTGATACAGTGCTATGGGTGCCTCTGAAGATGCAGCTGCTTCTCTTAAGAGTAGGCTTTCTCCACTGGAATCAGAACAAATGGTAGCTAGAGGTCCTGGTTCTGGAATAGCTCAAGTATTTCTCTGAACTGCTGAGAAGGTCTGAATGGTCAGGCCCTGCTCAGGGAAGTGAATCAGTCAGAACAGCTCAGTGACAAAGAYGTGTCACTGTGGAACTGCTCTGCATCAGTAACCTGTCTAGCCTGACTGAAAAACAGAACATTACAACTTTTATGCAGTAAGGAAAACTTACCAAGCACCACTTAATTCCAGTAACAGAGAACAAGGTTACATTTTAATTCTAATTTTTCCAACCAATATTTTCCAGGCTTCTCCCTCCCCATTTTTGAGTGTAATACTCAACATTAGTTCCCATTCACCTCACTTTTAACGTTTCTGTATCTCAACTAACTTACTAAAATGTAAATATGCAGACCAACTGCWTCRCTAGGAAAAGTGATTTTTACAAAGTCATTTGAGGACTCCTAAACRCTCTTTAAAAGCATAAAGTGTCTAGATTTGATTATCTGAAGCATTCTGTCCCAGGACTCGTAAGAGTTAACAMCACCTCAAAACAAGAGAAGCRCAGTTACTTTTGAAACTCTGAATGAGTTTATCTTGGCACATAAAATCACAGCCATAAAGTCATACTCTGCTTCCTGCCAGGCCCCCCAACCCCACTTACTCATTGATTGGCTAGTCAAGAGTTTAAAAAACAAAAGCTTCAGCTAAGCCTTAACAAACCTTTAAAACTTTGTATCTGTTTTTTTTTCACAATGTACACACAGCTTACATCCAAGCACGAGGAGTTTTCGTTTTAGCAGCTAACTCTATAGTCTCTGTGAGAATCCTCTTGCTGTATTACATGTAGAGAACCAAGCTGGGAGGTTGAGTGCACCGAGAACCTGGCTTGAGCTTTCCCAGCACAATATACCAAGGAGTAGAGGTCCTCTGCAACYGCACAGCACTTGGGAAACACTCCCCGCCTGTGGTCCCTGTTTCCACTTCAGTAGGGAGATCCCTTGGGGAGCCTGTGCACATGCACACATGGCCTGACCAAGAGGAAGTTTTATGGCAGAGGCAGGATGAGACTCAAGCTCCAGAAGCAACACAAAACTGCCTAAACTGTGAGAACACACCCATCTTTTGCCTGCCTCATCCACCACACGCCTTCATGGTGTAACTGAAAACAACCATCATCACTACAGTTTGCAYAGTTTGAGTCTTCATCAAAATGGGTTTACTCTAACCAGTAAGGGTCATTTGAGGGGGAAAAAAGGAAAGATGCAACAGCAATAAATACAAAATATACAAGGAAAACCAGAGAGGAATCCTAAAATATCTAGAACTCTGAAATTTTAATCTTTTTAACAAAATTAAGACTGAATGGCAAAACTGTGTTCATATGGAGCCTTGTTAGACCATTCTTTATAAAGATCCCAACTGTGCAMACTGCTTCTCTCTGCTTTTTCTGTCAGTCAGATGAGGTAAAGGACAACTTACATGATTTTCCTTGGCAGATCTGCTGGGAAGTAGTCGCAAGAGTAGCTATTTGTAAAACAGCAAGGAATGYTGAGAGTTGTGACTCAATTCGAGACCCGTTTTCCTGAGGTGACAGCACTGGTGGCACAGTCAATCCCTGCTCTCAGCTGTGCTGTTCACATCAGATCTGCTTGCTGGGTGCATACACATACCTCCCTGGAGTTCTGTCACTAGGAGCTGCTTCCTCTATAAAATACCTCACCTGCACAGGCATTAAAAAATGCACTTGGGAACCACTGCAGTTTGAATCTTTTTTTCCTAAGGAAAACAGCACATGCAAGTACATATATTGCTGTAACTTTATAGTCAAGCTCCACTAAAAATGTCACTCCAGCCAAGGAGACATCGTCACATTTGAACTTTACCAGTTAAAAGTGGGCAGAGCCCATGTAAAAGGCTAATTTCAGACTAAGCCAAAGGCAGAAAATAGATGGCTAATCTGCAACTGTGTTAGCTGGGTTACACTAAATATTCCCAATATTCACACAGTTAAGCCATTTCCTTAAATTACATACACTGTACTGACAGAAGGATGGTTTTAATTATTATTTCCCCTGATCTAAATTTCAAGTACTCAACTAGTTTTGTTTACTAGGTGTAGAAACAATTCCCAATATCTGATACCAGAAAAACAGCTTAACCTACAGAACAGCAAAGATCCATTTCTTCATCTTTTCACTTCATAGGACCTATACAGAAAGGTGGCTCACACACTCTGGATCTCCTTCACCTCCAGGGCAACCAGATCTACTGGCAACAAAAATGTGAAAGCTCAGGTSTCCTTGGAGATGACCACTCACCTATCACAAATGTACCCCAACAGCAAGGCAAGGAAGGGCACAGAAGCCAAGGCAAGAAAAAGCATAACTATTCCACAACTGCTGCTAGACCCTTACATCAGGAGTTTTCCTGGGATYACTTTTACATTCCTACAAAGCTGTATGAAGGATAGGTAAGGCTTGGACCAACCGTCTGAATAGTTCCAAAAGAGGGAGAAGAGAGTCCTGGATGAAAAGCTTGGAGACTCTTAGAGGTACARTGTTCAGGCAAGAAGCTACTGCAGCTGTCACACTTGCCGCCAAGCTTTCTCGCCAGCATGAATCAAAAGTGGAAGTGTTAGAAATGGCAGCTGTGCTAATAAAACAGATTTACAGCATTGACATAAATTTGTAGCCATGTGAAAGCAGTGCCCCACACGTTCAGGGAGAGTTCCCATGCATTGCCTTGGATATGCAACTCCCAGATCCCCATGGCTTCCACAGGAAGTCTGGGAGTGGATCAGCAGTGTTGCAGGGAGCGATGAGCAAAGAGCTCTTCAGAACAGGGACTCTGCTCTCTTATTTTTCAAAAATGCTGAGAAATTTGAAAAGTTACTACAAATCTTAGCATTTTTGAGCCTGATTAACATCACTAGACCTGTTAACATTTTGACTATAGCAATAAAAAAATCTGCTATTCCACTCCAGATTTCAACTGAGCTCATTCAAAAAGACACACTTACAGAACCTGAGACTGGATCAAGTTCCTCCCACCGCTCAAGTGATGTTTTACTCAGATTAGCAGACACTTCTGTCATCRTATTAACAATACTTAAATCATCAGCAGTATGCTCATTTACAATGTAAAATKTGATCTTATCAGACAAAATGCTGCCTCTAATCCAAGCACATGCAGACCAAAGTAAAACCCAAAACCTAGGGACTGATCCTGTCATCAACAGCATCACGCCTAACTATAAATGTGCTCAGATGTGTAGCACTACCTGAATAAGTCTGAACAGTCCCTTCAAAAAGKCATAAAACTGAAAGAAATTAGGGAAAGAAATCCTAATCAATTACCTCTAGAAACACAGGAGGAAAAACCAGCACATAGAAACTAAAAGCATAGTAATGCCACGTAATGAGCCACAGATAAATTTTTGTTACAATTTCAGGTGCATGGATCGCAACCTAAAAACAAACTCAAAACTCAGAAGAGAYAGAAGTAAAATTTTAGATTCACATCATAAGTTGGGGGTCCCAAATGCACCAGATAAATTGCTTATCACTCCGTGCAACACAGGTGACATGTCTCAGGGGTCACCCAGTACTGAAGGTGTGAAGGCAGCATTACACTCAATACAGCCATCTTTCTGTAGACTCCAGCAGGCCTTGAATCCAACAGGAYTAGAAACTGCATTATTGCTGGATTCAAGCATTGTGGTCCAAATAAGGGTGATTTAAAGCTGAATTATGAGCTAATATTAATAAAAATAAAACATAGCTAAGTTAATTTTTCTCCTGTTTCGGAGACAGTGCAGAGTCCCACACAAATGCCAACATACAAGTGAGGAAGTGCAGCATAAAAGAAAAAGAGGCCACAAATCCTGCCAGATATCTGCCAGAAACATACTGCTTTTCCTAAGTAGCCCATTCAATTAAATTAAGAATTATATCACTTTTTCAATATCTTCCATGAGAATGAGACAAATCATCAAACACTAAGCAACTTGAGTTCAAATRCCCATCTACTCTCTACTTTGTATTTAGTCTGCAAAACTGAAATGCAAGGGAAACCATTCAGGGGAAAAAATTGCCAAGCAGACTGGTTAAATACACTCTATAAACTTTCTGCCACATGCTCACATAGCAGAACTCAGAGAGTTGTGCTGAACTACAAGGGACATGTTTTTAACATCTCAGCTATACGAGGTGGGTCTTAAAGATTAAGTTCTGTTCAGCTGCTTTATTCAAAGCACTGGAAGAGCAGCAGACACTGTCAGCTTCCAGCTCTSCTAAAATTAAAAGTTGTTGGGGTTTCGGCTTAGTTTGTTGGGTTTTTTTAAGACTTCACTGGTCTTAAAAAAACTGCCCTTTTCAAGTGCAGTTTAACTTGGGCAAATAAATTAATATTCATGAGCTATTTGATGCAAAGAGACTCAAGCTGTGCCTGTGAAGACATCCATTAATTTCAGTGGGAGATGGCTTAGACTCACATAAAACCAGTCTAATCTTTTACCAATTTAGACCCTGCAAAAATAACAATAATAGCCAGGGATGGCTGCAATCATCTGTGGATCTACAAACCAGACAAGACTCCTCCTCCCCATCAGCACACCTGCTGTCAAGATGCAAAATTCAAAGTTTGGCCCTTTTTTCCATACTATATCTTATTTAATTACCATGGAAACAACATCCCAGGTACAGCTAGCCCCCTAAATGCTTGCTTGCCTCAATAAATACCTTAAAAAAGGTAATAATCATTTGGACCTAATTTAGACAGTTCACATTGTAGCATATGCTGYTCCCCATGAACAACAAAAAGCACACTGTAGAACAGCAGGAGCAGGCCTCCAGGGCAGAGTACAAATGAACCCCCTTTAATTATTGCTGGCCAAACACCTTCCCACAAGGTGGGAACTTTCAACGAACTTTCTCCCTGAAAACTAAGCTTCTGTCCATGCTAGGACTCCACTTAGCAGATATATTCGGGCTGTCCCTGGACTGATTCTCTGCTTGGAGAAATCACATCCAAGGAATTCCCAGCCTCTTGCAGAAGACAACACCCCTACTCCACACTAAAGATCKGACTTAATAACTTCTGCAAGACCAACAATTTTTTCCATGTATCAGCCTCTGTTGGAGCATTTCTTAATGCAGTTTTATGAGCATCCATGGATTATCCTACAGCATGCCTTCAATTTGGATAAAACAAGACCTTATTACAGCCACCTTCCCTCCACCACAAACACATCTGCCACTGTGGCAAGTCACAGATGCGATTTTTACACACAACATCCCTTAAAAAAGGCAAATTAATAATATCCACTACAAATAACCTGCGTCCAGCTGAAAACACCACAAGCAGACCCAACCTTTACACTTCTGTGCTCTGAATCGCTTTTTCACAACTGAACCTGCAACCTCCCATCTGACAGCTCCRCTACGGCGTGCCCAGGGCAGTTTCAGACACCGGTCCCACGCTGCTYCTTCCCGGCGCACCGAACCGAGACTCGCTATAAATGACACCTGGAGAGCAGCCAGGGTGACGCTGAGGACGGCACCAGCTCTGAGAGCTCCCGCTGCCGCCGGCCCGGCCCGTCCCCGTCTCCCACACCCCCGGCGACTCCGAGGGAAGCGCAGGGACGCACCTGCGCCCGCCACTCCTCCCCGGCAGCGAGCGCCAAGGGCAGCACCCCGCGGCATCCATCCCTCCATCCCACGCTCGCCAAGCACCGCCCGGCGGGAGCCGCTCGGTGCCCCCCGGCGGCGGCACCGAGCAGCCTCTGCCGCCGCGGCGAGGCCGGACGGGCGCCGGGAAGGAGACGGCGGCGGGTGCAGCACAACACAGCACCGCCCCATCCC
>NW_026623496.1:331624-384117 GCF_030028575.1 Malurus melanocephalus | reverse complement strand
GCGGGGGGGGGGGCGGTGGGCGGGGCCAGGAGCAGAGGGAGGGGCGGGGCGCAGCCAGTGAGAGCGGCGCGCGGCAGCCCGGCCTTCCGCCCCGGCGGCCAATGGGAGAGCGCCGTCCGCTGCTGCACAGGGGCCGAGCATGGAGAGGGCGCGCGGCCGGACCCGCCCTCGGCCCGGACAAGGCGGGAGCGCCCCGGCGGGCGGGCGGGAGGCGGGGAAAGGACCCGGGTCCGCGCCGTTCGCTCCCGTCGCGGCGGGCGGGGCTGGGTCGTGTCCCTTTGCGGGTCCCCGCCCGCCGCCCCGTGAGGGCGAAGGCCGAGCGGGCGGCTGTTTCAGCTCCGGGAAAGGCGGCGCGTCTGCGAGCGGCCGGGGACGGCCCGGTGCCCTCTGGTGTCGGAGCGGTGGCAGCGCCGCGGGCTCCGTGCTCTCGAGGTTCGGTGCGAAAGCAGACCGGGAAGCGCCGTGCCCGAGCTGCTTGCTCTCTGCCAGCCCGGTTGGCTGCTCGTGCCCCGGRCACTTCAGCGGTGTGGTACCGGCGCTTCCCCGGTGTTATCCTGGGCTTGTGCCGAGATCCCTTCGGGGTCTCAAGTGAACACCCTTCCTGAACTGGCTCACCCTCGCGTGGCTTCTCACCCAGCCTTGAACAGATTAGGTAATTTCCAAAGCCGTGGCAGAGCGGAGCCGGGCCAGGGGAGGACTGTCCCCACGGGGTTTCAGGGCACAACAAATATTTCACACACTTATTGAATCGGTCAGCACTGAAATACAGCCTTGCCGGTGCTAATCACTGTTTTATTCAGCAAAAGGTAAAATTCCTGAGCACGCATGCACAAAGTGCTTTCCTTGCTCTTTTCATCTGCACTGTGATTTCCTCAGAGTATAATTCCTACAGTGCTTTTAGTTAGAGTATTCAAATATCATCCAGATACACACAAAGCACAATGTTGTGCACTTGTATAATTTTTTTAAAAGATCAATTTAGGTCTCTGACGAAGGACCTGCTCTTTGGGTAAGAGTGAAGCTCCAAACTAAACAAACWTAGGACGGTAATAACTAAAAAGAATGCCTGCCTGGCTTGGAGTGTCYGCACTCGGTGCTTTGCTCTACTTAGCAAGTTTTGTTGTCCCAGTGAAAACGAGACTGAATTAAAAAAATGTAGAACACATTAATCATCTTAACTTAAAGGAAAAAAAAAAGTTTTCAGTAACATCACCTGCATGGGGCATTCTGCAGGATTAAATAACACCAAGCATGRTTTTTGTTCCTGCTGACAGCAAGTATTCCCTCTTGTGGAGAGAGGGAGACAGTTTTAGCATACTGTATGTACGAACTTAGTTATCCAAACATTAGTTTAGGAAGGAGAAGATGGACATAAAGAGAGCAGAAACCTAACTTCTTTTTCTCTTATTAGCTATAAGAAAATAATTGACTCTATCTTATATTGTATTTCTTTCTTTGTCTTTACACCCCTGTCTCCAATGAGTTCTGATCTCATGTGAATGCAAGGAATGCATTTGGTCAGCCTAGTTATTGCTTTAAATATGAGGAAATTCTTCACTGTCCAGCAAGTAAAAATACTTATTTCTTCAGTGTTCTCTTTCCCAAAAAGCCATGTTCTTACTGTATCTAAGAAACAAGCTGATTAAACCTGACTTAAAATTTCAATAACTTCCTGTTAAATTTTGATGGGAAAACACCCAAGGCTTTTTTATAAACTTTTTAGTCCAYYTCTRKTTTCGCCTTCTCTTTCTTTTCTGTWCTGTTTKCTTTGTTCTGGGCATAACATGGCCAGATTTTTTTTGGCTTCTCTTGCTGTTTTACATGTTTATGYACAGATCTATATTACTTCATACTTTCACTTTTTTTGCCCAAAGCTCTGTTTCCTTTGGTTAAGTTTATATCCACTCGTTGGTCTTACTAGCCCTGTATTCATCTATCCAGCCATGGGTAACTATCCTAATGTGTTTTCCCGGCTAGTTTGTTCCCTAAAGTTGCTAATTTTTGCTTCCAAGGCTGCTTTTGAATCCTTGAGARAACGTTTATAGCTCTTAGGTAGTTCATTGCGGGCAGTCTCCAGCAGCTGGTACAAGGAGGTGCCCAGGAGGGTGAGGTGCTGTGGAAGCCCTGGCCTAGAGGGGYTCAGGTCAGTGCCACATTTCACCATTCATTTTCCTACCTAGTGCAAATAGACAGAACTGCACCTCTCACCCTTTGAGTTTCTTGATTTGCTCGCAGGCATGAGGCATGCAGACTTCTTAAAAATGCTGTTGTGGCTCATCTCAATAAATAGATTAATAGTTATTAGGTGAAAAAATTGGCCCCTCCTGAATTGATAGTCCAGAGGATTTGCCAATACCTAGAATACTTTCATTCATTGTTGCACTCATTGTTTGAGCCTGGGAAGATTCAGGTATGTATCTGGTATTTCCCAGGAGAGGGCAAAACCATCAGAAATGGTTATATGGTTAAAACCATGGGTTRTTTAATGTTGGGCTTGGATTCAGCTGGATGGACATATGACTTTTAGGTAAAAGATACAAAGAGACACTGAAAATCCTGATTTAAAGTATCTAACTCATCTTTTATTGGGTTCTGCCTCTCCCACTAGCATAGGTGAGGGTGACTGACATCTGAAGGGAAAAGTTAACCAAAACCATCTGTTTTCCTTCTTGAGCACATGAGAAACACTTTCTTACTCCCMTTGGGTATTGGTGTTTTTACTACTTACTAATATCTCTTCTTTTTCCTTAGCTATATATATTTCTGTACCCAAGTACCCACACCACGCCTTTTCAGTCCTGGCTCTCTTTTGCTCTTTAAGCTTTGGCAAATTACTCACACCTTTATGAACTGCATTACCAATCATGAGAGAGAGATCCTTGCCTATGTGTAAGGTATCTTTTATACAGTAATTTGGGATTAAGAGGTGTTACTAAAGTATGGCATCTGGATATTGGAGAAAATATCTGTTAAGAGACAGCTACTGTTGCACCTGTGCATCTACTGTTAAGTTTTACATAAAAGTCATTTGCTTTTCAGAGTGTAAAAAAATGGATTTGGCCAACCATGGACTTATTCTGCTGCAGCAGCTAAATGCTCAGAGAGAGTTCGGTTTCCTGTGTGACTGCACAGTTGCCATTGGGGATGTCTACTTCAAGGCACACAAATCTGTCCTCGCTTCTTTCTCCAACTACTTCAAGATGTTGTTTGTTCATCAAACCAGGTAACTGTAACAAGGTTCACCGTTTAAATGTTCAGTTAACTAAGCTAAGGAAGTCTAGTAACATTTTGAAACATAAAAATGTTCTTTTTGCTTCTTGCTATGACATAAGGAGTATGGAATCCAGTCTTATCTGCAAACTAGAACCTCACTTTAAAACATGTTGAACTGTGATTCATTAACACTAATGAATTATGAATAATGAATAATGAATAATGAATGCTTACAATTTAGCACAAGTTCTTTATCCTTAAAGAAGCAAAGAACATAGAATTTCTACAATTGAGTACTTCAAGGATCCTGTCCTCTCTCCTGCACTTTCCTTCTCCCACTTGCTATCTTCTACTCTGTCTTGACACTGTTCGTGATGTTTGTGTAACATTGCATACAACCYAATAAGTATTTGTTAGGAGGTTTTGAGAAATAAACTTACAAAAGAGGTGTATGTGTTTCATTTCTTTGCAGTTTATCAAAGTTAATTAAATAATCAAATACTACATCATGGTGGAAAATAAGGAAGTTTGTGTTATGTTTCTGTCTGTGGTTTGTTGGGGTTTTTTTTTTGTATCACAGCCTTACATTGAGGACATTGAAAAGATAACCAAAGTRTAAGAGCATTTTAAAGATTTTTTTAGTGTTTTTCCAAAATACTTGAACTAACTCAAAAAGTTTCTGTTAARTGAGTCATACTCTTAATTCTTTTGCTAAGAGTTCTTGGTCAAAATTGAAGTGCTCGGACAGAAGTGCATTTCAGTTTCTGAAACAGGACTGCACGGAGACGTGTCAGTCTTGATGCTCCATCAAGAGCACACAGTCATCTTTGGAAGACAGCATTGCAAAGTTTACTTTTGAGTCATATATCTGAATTCAGAAGCAGTCACAGAGAGAGCTTGAGAAGGGTGCACTTCAAGAAATGGAAGAATTGGCTATAATTTCCTCCCCAGTTTGGAGCTGACTGTAGTTAGAGCTTTCAGACCACAGGATGCAGYCATGTCTGTTTCTGGGTTTCTGTGTTATTTATGTTTGTTTTTAATAGAGGAGCTACAAATAGTTCTGAGCAATAATTAGAATTCCAGTTCCTCTCCTGTTAGCTAACTGACCTACCCAAGATGTTCTCTGTTTTCTTTCTTCTTCTGTGWATCTTGCCTTGCTTTCTGCACTGAGATCCAGCTTTAGCTAGAGCAGTGGTACTGTTTCAGTCCAGAGCCTTGTAAAGGTTGGTGCATAGGGCACGCTGAGCTGGAGGATGGTGTTGCTTTCAGTCCTGTTAGGCTGCAGAGAGCATCACAGCCAAAGCGTTTCCGTTTGAGTGTTCTAACCAAGAGACTGCTTAGGCTGACCAGGCAGTCCGCTGGTGCTGCTGTTTCTCCCTCCCTATTCAAGGAAAGAAGCTGCTGTTCTGCTCTGTAAGGAACCTGGACTTCATGGGTTACACCTGTTGCATCAGATCCCCAGGGGGACTCACACCCTGTCCTGCATGTTTTGTGGATCGTAATGCACTTGGGACAATGTGATACCGCACATTTGCAAAACTGTAGCTGTAAATCATAATAGAAACCCAGCAGCCAAGTGCCAGGTGAATTCTAGGTATTTTCAGGGCTAAATACTGAGAAGAGTTTAATGGACTGTGAATTTAGAGTCCCATGCTAGCAGATTTACTTCAGCTACAGATGTGTTTAAATCCAACCAAGAAAAGGGGGAAAATGTCTTTGCAATTTGCAAAATATATTAATATGTGGCAACATATCTACAATGTAACAGCAGTGTAGAATAGTATAGATCACAATGGGACTTTTCTTTCAAGCCAGTTACTTCACTGAGGAAAAAAATCATCTTTCAAGTAGCTCCTAAGATTAACTCTTTTACAGTAATGCATTTCTCTTAATATTTATTGCAGATTCTGTCTTTCCTATTTAAGTAGGGGCCTCTTTCCTATTTAAGTAGGGAGGATTGATAAATTCAATCCTATTTATCAAGGATTGAATAACCTAGGACTGGAAAAAAATATGTTCCTTTATGTCTTATTTATTATTCTGTTTCACCTTTCAGTGAATGTGTCCGTTTGAAAGCGACTGACATACAGCCAGATATCTTCAGTTATCTCTTGCATTTGATGTACACTGGGAAGATGGCACCACAACTCATTGACCCAGTTCGACTAGAACAGGGAATAAAGTTTCTGCATGCATATCCACTAATTCAAGAGGCCAGCCTTGCAAGTCAGGGAACTTTTTCTCACCCGGATCAAGTCTTTCCATTAGCATCTTCATTGTATGGCATTCAGATTGCAGATCACCAGATAAGACATCCCACTAAGGTTCCATCAGCAGCTGACAAACTTGGGCGAGAACCACGGCCGCAGACATCACGGATGAACCAAGAGCAGGGTTCTGAAGGTTCACAGCTCTCACAGTTGGGTGCAAATCTGCCGCAAGTGACCCGGACAAATATGTCTGCATCTGACCCATTGCCATCTTCTCTATCTCCAGAACTGGTGTCTGCTGCTGGTAATAATTCACCTTCAGGAGAAGAAGCYAACATGGAAGCATCTTCTTCAGATGAGCAGCCTGCCTCTCTCACAATAGCACATGTCAAGCCAAGCATTATGAAAAGGAACGGAAGCTTCCCAAAATACTATGCCTGTCATCTCTGCGGTCGMCGGTTCAATTTGCGCAGCAGTTTGCGGGAGCACCTGCAGATCCACACCGGTGTTCCCTTCACGTCTAGCCAGCAGGGAGAAAGTAATATTTCTTTGTCTCTCTGTAACAACACAGCTGATAAAGATGCCATGGAAGTGCCTGAAGCAGGGATGATTAGTGACAGCGAGCTGCAGCAGATCTCAGACTCCCCAATAATTGATGGGCAGCAGCAGTCAGAGACACCTCCCCCTTCCGATATYGCAGACATTGACAACCTGGAGCAGGCAGATCAAGAGAGGGAGGTAAAGAGACGGAAATACGAATGTTCCATCTGTGGTCGCAAATTTATTCAGAAAAGCCACTGGAGGGAGCACATGTACATACACACGGGCAAGCCCTTCAAGTGCAGCACTTGTGACAAAAGCTTTTGTAGGGCTAACCAGGCTGCCAGACACGTGTGCCTAAACCAGAGCATGGACACGTACACSATGGTGGATAAACAGACTCTGGAGCTCTGTACTTTTGAGGAAGGCAGTCAAATGGACAACATGTTAGTACAGACCAACAAGCCCTACAAATGTAACTTGTGTGACAAAACTTTTTCAACTCCCAATGAAGTAGTCAAACATTCGTGCCAAAATCAAAACTCTGTCTTTACACTAGAAGAAGATCGCTCCATTCTGTTAGGTGGTGGGGACACAGAAGCCACAGAGACTGATAACGCAGTGTTAGCCTCCATCAAAAAGGAGCAGGAAGCAGTGTTGTTAGACTGAATGTGAAACCTATATAAATTTTTTAAAGTTTCTTTACTCATTTTTTTATTAAACCAATTTTTTCCTCCCCCTACCTCTTACCTCACCCCTGCCATTTTTGCCAACAACCTCCTTCCCACCCTTTGTCTTCAGCAACCAGAACTGTATTGGCACATTAAGAAATTGGACTTTGCCTCTCCCACCAAAACAAACAGAAAGCTCTTGCATCAAACCGCAACAAAATTGATTTTAATACAAAGGAACATGTGAAAAAACAATCCAGCTAACTATGTTGATAGTATTAGTTTTTCCAAATTTAATAGATTTTAAACAAAATTTAGATGGCTTAAAAGTGTATTTAGATACAATGATGAGTGTAATGAGAAACAGAGTATCAGTTTGGTAAGCAAAGGATGTATGTRTTTTAGTTTCCCTGGTAGAAAGCATTTTGAGATCTGGCAAATTAAACACGGTGCTCTTTACAAGCCCACATGCAAGTCAATTAAGGTTATAACCTAAGACCTCAGAACTTTTCTCAAGGAATGCAGAAATCTCTGTTCATTGAGTTGAAAAGAGCTGAGGGTGTTAGTGTTTTTCTAGCCATATGTTTTCCTTCAAGTATGCCTTTGGGTATCTGTTTCAGAGTCAAGCAAAGTCGTTACTTAGTCAAATTTTGACTTAAGTAGCTGTAATAGTAATGTGATGGCAATCTTTATATATATATATATATATAAATACTGTATATGTATAAAGATTTATATATATATAAAGTGTTTGTGTGTATATTTGGTACAGGTAAATAAATGCACACATCGTTTTTAAGTAACTGGCCGCCTACTCTCAGATTCAGCCTGGAATGTCTTTTAGTTGTTTGACAAAACTAGTCATTTCACGGGTTACTTTTAACCAAATTTGAAATGTCCTGAGCTGTGTGCATTTTTATTGACCTGTTGAAGAGAAGCCAATAGGTAAGTGTTGTCACCCAAGCTACCAAGGAAACTAGGGAAGTGGCATACTGGTGAGCACTGCACCATCTTTAGTGCAGCACATGCATGTGTTTTTCTATATATAGGTTTGAGGCATTTTGGGTGAGAGAGAAAAGCTTTATTCCCTTACTCAGGCAAGGAATGTCCATGATTTCATTTGGTCTAATGGCATGAGTTAAGAGGGAGAAAAAGTGGTGTTCTAGCAACAGGGGATCATGGTTGTTTTAAAATGAATCTGTAGTGCTGGCTAGGAAATTCAGCTCTATCAGAGTCCTGTTATTTTGAAAGCCAAGACAAGCCTGCAAAAACTGAAAGGGTGAATTCTGTAGTTTTAGTTACTGCTGAGGGTAGTACTGCATCTTTGTGTTAAAAATCAAGTTGTTGATTTTTATTATTTTATATAGATGCCCAGATTTTTTGCTGGTTGCCTACAAACCTAAACTGACAACAGCAGTGAAGCCCACTGAGCAATTACTGGGCCAACAGAAGGCATAAGTGGACAGAAAAAGTRCCCCATCATAAATGGAGACAGTGTGTGTTTGGGGGGAGGGGTGGGAGAGGGCAAGTCACAAACCACAGCTCTTCTCTGTGTATACGTTTAAACTGAATATCATCTTTTTGTGTATAGTTAAGTTCTCAGATTTGTAAGTTTTTATACATCATTTCATTGAATAAAAACTGAATTAAATGGGGTATGATTTATTGAGTTGAAGATGAAAGGTTGTTGGTGTTCAGTCCTCCTGAATGAGCTCTTGCTGAATCAGTTTAAAAGCCAAGCGATATATTCTTTGTTTATCAGACTAAAACCTCCRTCACACAAGTGAACAATGACATTACTAAACTTAAGATGGATTTAGCACAAAAAGTCACTACGTACTAGATTTTTTCCAGTTTATTATAATGTGACAATTATTGTAAAGTTTATTGTAAGTGGTATTCATTTTATTATCTCTCTTGYATTAGAGTAATAGATTTAAAATCAATTGACTTCACTTCAAAGTATAGAAGTCTTCTGAGGTAAAAGAATAACATCTTACAGAATTATTTTAGTGTTGCCCGTTTTAAAATTTCTTTAGGATCTTCATCGACCATTATAATTTCCTTAAATGTGTTTTTTTATTTCATCTTCTGTAGTCCAAAGTGCTCTCAGAGTAGGAAAACAAATAAATCTTTCCTAGTTCAGGGTAATGTCAGCTTTTGAGGTATCCATTTTTTAGGGGATAGTCACAAGTTCTTTTCCAAAATGTCTGAAGGTGCTGAAGGTGCTACCGCCTCAGCTGTAACTTACTGTTTAGTGAGATTTGGGTTTTTTTTTAATTCCAGAGCTCCAGCTCTGCTCCAGGACAAAGTACAACAGTTCAGCTCAACTCCCCGGCTCAACTGATTGTACAGGGGTCACGTGGCCACACCATTTATTGTAGGACATGATTCCTGCTCTCACCTCTCCTTCTCTACTATTTGGACATCATGAATTTTGCTCACTTACATGTTGAACAGACTTAAGAAAAAAAAACAATGAGTCTTAAAAAAATTTTCTGTCAAATCTGTTCCTTAATTTAGCTCTGCAGAAGGTTTTGAACAACTCACTGATTGTGCAAGGATGGAGATGAGCCGGGAAGAGGCTTACTGAAGCCAGTGTTGCTGTTAGCAACATCCAGGATGTAGAAGATGGGAAGTGGTGCCTCCCACTTGGCAGGTAGCTCCTCTGGAGGGCAGTGTGGCCATGCRGGCTGGTGTGCTGCCCAGCAAGGAGCAGGGTAGGGCAGGGAACAAGCAGCCGTGGAAGGAGTTRGTACAGTACTGCTGCTACAAGAAACGTGAAATTGCAGGCTCAGCAGAGATATTTTTCACATGTTAATATTTATTCTTATGAAATAATACTGTCGGGTAAAGAAAACAAGAAAATCACAATAAAGAGATTTTAATATGTGTTGAGCTATGATAATGGTTTATTTTAAATATCCTTTATTGTCTGATGCTCCATAGGGATGTTTAAGTCATTGCCTTTCAACTGCTTGAGCAGTTTTGTTCCTCTRCAAGAAATTAGAAACACTATAGTCTGGTTACTAATAGCTGCATCAAGAATTTGGGAAATTACAGCACAGTTGCAATTTTGTTCAATCTTGTTTGAACTCTCTGAATCATTACAGTTAGAGATAACTTCAGAGTTTATTTTTCAGTGTTTGACTTGGAGATTTGTGTCTGAGATGCTCATTGATCATTCAGTCTGCTCACCTGCTGAAGTTGTGAATTTTCTASCAAATGAAAGCAGACAGCTTGGCAGGAACTGCGAGAAATTGGTGAAAAWCTGCCATTATTCAAGGCTGTGGGCTGGGACTTCAACCCCATGTTTTTCCAATGGAATATCTTCCAAGTTAATTTCCTAGGCATGTCACTTGACATCTCTGCCTTGACTTCAAAAGTACTAAATACCTCCAAATTTATCTGCTCCAACAGAGGATTATCACTTTTGAAAGTGAAGTTTGCAGTCCATTGCAATCAATATTTTTGTGTCAAGTATCTTCTTAATTACTGGTCTGAGAATCATTCTGCTTCTGCAGTGGGCAAATTTATCAGAAGATGCTCGTGTTACAAACATTKAATACGTAAAATTGTGCTTCTCTTTGCCCTGAAGGGCCTTCAGTTGCTGTCTTAATGTTTAGAAAACCTGTCTGGCTCTTCAGTTCCAAATCCCATAAAATAACAGCTTCAGTCACAAAAAGCTGTAACTTTCAAGAGAAAAAAAAATAGATTTCATTCTGTTTACTTTAAAAAACTTCTTTGACATTGCAACATCTTTTACATTAATTAAAGGAGACCTGCTTAGACACAAGCAGGTGCTATGGTGCCTGGTGGCATCACAATCTCTTTCGGTGTTTCTTTCCTTCTTTGGAAGGAAAAGGATTACCTTCTTTGGTATTTTCCCTTTTTGCAGMTTACTATAGTTCTTTAGATATCTTCAGCCCAAGCAATTAAAGATCAGATTGATTCATTCTTAACCAAGTTAAAGTAATGTTCCTTAACTGTATTTCTACACCTTTTAATCTTAAAAAGTAAACACAAATAAGGGAAGTTCATTTTAGAATTCTGTCATTGACTCTTCTTATTTATTGCTTCCCAAAAGTCAACAATTGTTTTAAGATACTTTATAGTTATGAATGATTAGGAGTAATCAGGCTACTTTAAAAAAAAAAAATAAAACCAATTAACATTCCTACTTCAACACTGTAAATGTTAYACTTAATTACAGCAGCACACCTTGTTTAATGAAATCTAGGTGACAGTGGTGAAGGAGGCTGGATGTTTAAATAGCCCAGCTATTACTTTAGCTGAGACAGAGTGTTTCCATTTCTACAGCTCTTGTTCTRTTCATTTCTTTTTGTTTGTAAAAATGCCCATTGTCATGGGCAATGAAATCACACTCATACAAAAAGTAGAACAAAACAGAAAGAAGCAAGTAGTCTTTTGCAACACTCTCTGTTAATGTATATTTGCCAAATGGTCTGTGATCATCTCTAGAAATAAGAGAAACTTACTGTCCTTAAATATGGGCTTCTATCAAGCCTGCCATTAAGAAGGACATAGTYTGATGAAATTTAGCCAAAACCACAAATCACATTTCCTCTGCAGTACAGCCTTGCTGCTGTGATGGTGCATCTGTGCTTTTGAACAGGTCATGTGTGCCAAGATGCAAGAGCTCAGCATGGCCTTGGAGCAGCTGCCAGCGAGTGCTGACATTCCTTGCAGTGCCAGTGTTGTAGCCYTTGTGCCAAAGGAGCTGCCAGCATGACTTCCTCATATTCAGTCCATGCCTATTGCCTTGGCCAAAACTGAAGCCTTCCTGCAACCTTCGGAAATCTACTCAGGGAAGAGAGAAGCAGAGCCACAAAATGAAAGTTGACACAAACATTCACTTACTATACTGCTCTGTGGAGTGTGGAAGAGGTACCCAGCACTCCAGCATGCCTCAGCACAGATCCACAGCCTCTATCCAATCTGCTGACTGCATCAGGACTCATTCTGAAGTAGTCCATACATTTTCGAAGGCAGCTTCCTGATCAATCCATTGTTTCCTTCTATCCATAATCTCTCAACCAATGGTTAAAGCATTTTCTATTTTGTTACTACTGTATTGTGCAATTCCAGTTTCAGCAGTGAGCTATTGTGTGTATTGCTRTTGTTTATTTGGGTCTCTTAAATTCGCAGAGCAATGTACTCTGTCAATCAAGCTTTATTTCATGAGCTTATTAGGTAAAAATCAAACCAGGGTTCCATCCCYTTTTGACAAAGTAGTCTGATCTTTCAATTTTCTAGTGGATCTGGCACACAGTTCTCTACAGACAGACATATACACAGAATATGGAATCATAATTGTTCAATAATAGTAATCTTATTCCATGATATTATTACATTCTTATGCAGAATTAAATTTTTTTATTCTCATTTTGAGGCATCTTTGCAATACTAAAACAAAAAGAGACCAGGACAAGTCCTTATTTCTGCAAAGAACTGAAGAAGAACTTTCATAGAAACTTCATCCATGTTTACTGGGTTTATTAAAGTTCAAAATTTTCATGCCCTTCTTAATGAAACTGTATTATGACATTCATTTAAAAAAAAAACCAACATATCACAGGCATGACTTAAGGGGTCTAAGTGTTGCTGTGCATCACTCTTCTGTCATATAGGAAAAGTCTCAGAGCAAAGGGCCACAATGTCACCAGTTTTTTCAGAGTTCTACCTGCTGCAATTGAAACAAAAGCAAAAATCAGCAGAAGGAATCARCTGAAATATGGATCACCTTTCATCTGTGCAGAGCTGTGCCATACAGAGTGGAAAGCTAGTACGTGGTGAAACAACTGCTTAGACTAAATGGGGAGAGTCTGAAAGAAGTGAGCAGTTACTCAGGAAGCAGCTACCTAAACTGTGAAGCTGTGATCATGCTTATGAGGACACCACCTTTCCTGTTTTGGGGTGGGGTTTGAGTTATTTTGTTTTGCTTTGGGATTTTTGACATGATATTAACTGTTTCCTCTTAGAACAGTGGAAAATGTTCATATAAACATATAAAGCACAGAAGTTACACTGAGATATTTTGCATTTATAGAGGATTTTGACATTGCAGAGGTTTCTGTGATAACTTTGCAAAGTGGGTATGACACTTGGGCAGCTTGTAATGACAACAATTTCGACCTGAACAATTCTATGAATCTATGCAGTGAGACCATGTCCCTGTCTTAGAGCAAGAGTGGAAGCAGGAGCTTCTGTCTTTCAATGTCTGTCACAAATGGAATTGAGAACACRTGGCTTCTGCTCTGCCAGCATAGGGCACTCTGATGAATTCTCTTTTTAGGGCTGGTGCTTTCCCCATGCCCCTGTCAGCAAGAGATGGTGCTCCCAAATGCAGTACRTTTGCCCCAGGGAAATGGGAGCACCACTTTCAGTTCTCATTAGCTCCAGGGTCAGAAATCGCTTAGAGTGGGATTTGTATCTGTGTCTCAAAAAAAAGGGCATACTAGGAATTTGGAAATGATGGTTGTATTGATGCTTTTTCTGTCCTTCCCACCATCATAGATAGATTCTCTTTCTCCTTAAGGAGTTGTTTTGTGCTCTACAGAAATTTAAAGTCATCAATTCCTGTATCCTTGGTAGACCCATGAGAAAGCCATCTAGTATTGAATGCCRTAGAAAACATTTCCCTGCTTCTGATACTACTGCAAGGGAGTGTGAGGTGATGGTTTACTCTATGTCTGGCATGCTGGTGGGCTCCTCCAGAGTGCTCACAGGAGCTGAGGTTTTGCTTGGTGAGAGGAAAGAAGTGCAGCTGCTGCTGCCAAGAGGATTTATTTGCTCTGTCATGTAGCTGCCAGCAGCAGTACTCCCTTGCAGTGCCACACCTCCGTGGTGACTCTTACATGAGAAATGAGCACATCTACTTCCTATTGCTGTCAAGGAACGTGATTAAACATGGCTCTGAGAACTGGCAAATAGAGATACAATGACAGTGGCACTTAGCACTGATGTCTCTGCCACTGARCATAACCAGGGTTTGCAAAGTAGTAACACTCCAGGCTTCAAGAGGTCTTCTGCACAGCACTGAATTGCTCTACCTGAAGCAAAGCAGGCAGTTTTGCAGAAGTGCCAGCTTGCAAAGCACTATAGACAAAAGCAGCTCCTCAGTCTGTGTTTAAAACCTACCAGCTGAGTGGCAAAATTCTTCTTCAGGGTCTGATTGGACCACAAAGATGCATTTCTTGGTACCATCCTGCAGCAAGAAATGCATTAAGATTACAAAGGCAGTTGCTYCAGCTCTCAGAAACCCAAAGGAGACCCCAGGGCAGTCAAACACCTGCTGCAGTAATGGTTAGGTCAGGATTGGCACAGCCCCTGACAGGGCCTTTGGTGGCAAAGTCACATGCTGCAGCAACCATGCAGGRCCTTTCAAGAAGGCCACAAGCCCAGCACTCTCAGACCAGTTCATGCCCTGGCCATGCTCCCCAATTCTGCTTCTCATGCTCCTCCCTCACCAGCAGAGAAAGGGAAACTGAAACGTCTTTGTCTTGGGGTAAACACTATTCAGCAATCACCAAAACATCAGTGTGTTAGCAACATTATTCTCACACTGTGAGTATGAGCACATGGCACTGTACCAGCTGCAAGGAAGGCAACTAACTCTATCCCAGCCAAAACCAGGTCAAGGATTAGGGTTAGGATTGAGAGAAAACAGTGGTAACCTCTCACCAGAATGGGGCTGCAAAAGAGCTGCTGAAGGAAGAGTGAGGCTGTAGAAAGTCAGTGAAACAACTGGTGGAGAGTGCAGGCACAGGACACAGCCTGTTCAACTGGAATGACACCAAACAAGTATTTCAAGCACTGCAGCACTAAACAAAATGGGATTTTCTCCCCTTCTCTCTCASTCTTTCCTAATTTCAGCTTCAGTTTTCCCTTTCACTTGAGACATGCCCCTGATTCTGCCCCTGTCTCATGATAGGGAAYGGGAGAAGGAGGCGGAGCAATCCTTGCTGCTCTCTATGAGGGGTGTGGCTTGAGATGTTTTCCATGATCTTGGCTCTGTAGTGCAGACTTTTGCATGGARCACACGTGTAGCTATAGTGAGCATTAAAGGCATTGCTTTTTAATGACCACAACTAAAAGTTAAGGTCTTCAGAGAGCAAATGTCAGCACCCCYGAATTAAGCTTCATTGATAAGGCTCCTGGCTCTGCCATGGCCTTCCCAGTTGTTCTCTAAGACTGACATCTCTTCAAATGGCCATGAATGCTCAGTGCGTCTGACAGAGAGAATTAYAAAAATTTATAACTATGACCACTTACTCTCTCAAGATCATCTTATTTTCCCAAACAGTTCTTAGAGGTGGAGATAAAAAGGTCTCAGTTAAGCAAGGGCAGAAAATGTTTTAGGGAGAGGCTACACCTACCATMTTTTCTGATGTAGATTTCGCTGAAGTGTAAAAAGCTTTGGGAGCAAGGCATTCCATACTTATCATGCAAATAAACACTCATGCTTTTCAAAAAGCTTTATTAGACGGGAAGTGCATTTGCCTTCATGAAGACCACTRCCCAGTTTCATGACCTTCCTGTAAAGTCATATTCTCAAAATAATTTTTCTTTTCATAATTATTTAATAGTAGTCTTATTGTTACCTGTGACTGCATTCTTACATTCTGTTTCAAACCCAAAGTGATTTGATGTTGCGTGGATCCGGGCAGTCGCTATTGCTCTAGTCCCCAGTAATATCCCTTCTCTCCWGCCTGGATGTGTAGTGAGAGGGGCCACACAGGGCACATGAGTTCCASTGACTGAAACACATTTATGGTTTTCTTTAACAGCCCTAAGGGCCTTGTGGGGACCATTCCCAGATTAAATTTTTCTGTAGTAAATTTTTGAGTACTCAGATTATTATACCTAATTCTGCAATATGTCCCCTCCGAGATCCAAAAGTCCCTAGCACAACACTAATTTCTTATTCTGGGAGCAGATAACCTTTGGATTTCTTGTAGCACCTGTTCTTCTTCCACCTGTCTATCTGACTCCCCAAAAGACAAATCTGTGACYGGGCCCTTGGTATCTCTACCCCTGATGACTGTGGCCGTGTTATCGCAAGTGTCCATGGTCTTTACAGGTTTTGCGAAGCAGCCTCCCCCTCCAACACTGATGCGCTGCCTCACAGTGACCTCTTGTGGAAATTTTAACATTTCCAGCTCTTCAGGCAATGCAGCTTGAGCTACACGGTTTAAGCTTTGAAATAGACAAGTAAATGTATTGTGAAACCCCTGCCARATGAAAGCAAACCTCATTTGATCCRTCCCCGGTGCTGAGGCTATGAAAAACATTTCTTTCACGTCGATAGTTGTCATCAATCATTAGGAGGACTGACTGTATCACCTATACTGGCAGCAGATTGGCAGCAGCTGTCAGGCCTCCATTATCTGCTGTTAGTTGCCACTTGCCATGAGGGTGCCTAAGAGATCACATCCCTAAAACCCTCTGCCTTAGTCATGACTTTTTTTAAGTTGTACTGTGTCATCCATCAGTGGGTATGGATCCCAGAGAATTATCATGAAGAGAAAAACTCAGTTAATTGATGTAAAACTGRTATTGCCCATACATTTAACTGACTCAGACTTTGCCTTTGTCTAAGTACATTTTCCATAACCCCTTATGCTCAGTGGTGCTTCTCTATTGCCCCATTTTGCTTTCTCCTTTTCACACAGAGACAGGCTGGCTCTTTTCCRTTGCCTTTATTTTATTTGGGGTTCTCTGCTGGTTTTTACCACTCATGGTACATCCTGGGTGTATCTGCAAACACCGGCTGGAGGACCTCTTGGAAGGCATTACCATTTTAACCTTGGCTAATGATTCCAGGGGCTTGCTCAGTTTCCTTTCCATCATGCTGCAGGCGTCCCCTCCATCCCCCCAGGAAGCAGGAGAGCCCCAGCAGCCCAGTTTCTGCTGGATCTGCTGCCAAAGGCTTTTTGGGTAAACTGGTATATTCCTGCCTCACAGCTCAGAACCCCAGTCCATACCTTTCCTGTGGCTTGCTGCAGCTCACTCTGAGGAGATTTCAGGCTCATCRGAAGCTGCCAAGCAGGAACTTCCCTGCAAGGCTGCAGGAGCAGCAGAGCTGATCTCTTCCCGGCCTTGGCAGCAGCGCAGACGCCGCTCTTCCTGCAGCCACTGGCACTTCCATGGGCCTTGGCAGGGGCTGTGCCTCAGGGAGCGCTGAGCAGGAGCCAAGTGAGCCCCTGCTGTGGGTTTGGGTGCTGTTCCTGCTGTGGGTTTGGGTGCTGTTCCTGCTGTGGGTCTGAGCCCTGCTCCTGCTGTGGGTCTGGGCCCTGTTCCTATTGTGGGTCTGGGTCCTGCTCCTGCTGTAGATCTGGGTGCTGTTCCTTCTCTGGGTCTGGTTCCTGTTCCTGCTGTAGATCTGGGTCCTGTTCCTGCTCTGGGTCTGGGCGCTGTTCCTGCTCCTGCTGTAGCTCTGGGCCCTGTTCCTGCTATTCCTATTGTGGGTCTGGGTCCTGTTCCTGCTCTAGCTCTGGGTGCTGTTCCTGCTGCTGCCCTATCATTCCTGCCTTGATTCAGTCTAGCCCCAGACAGATCAGTGATCTAGAACTGCACCTGTGTTTTCCCTCCAGAGCCCACTAAAGCAGCTCATCCTTTCACACGAGTGTTTTGTGCACATACATCACTAAGGCAAGCTAACACTGTGTCCTGCTTTTTCCTTTTTAACGGCTGCCAGAGCTGGATGGAATTTCAGCTAAGTGGGAACAGTGGGAACAGCTAGAAATTATTGCCTTTGCCAYCTTTCTCCAGCTTTGGGGGGATGTTACAAAGCAGAACACATGGTCCTACGCACATTCAAGCTGCAACCTGGGCTGATTTTCCCTTTTGGCTTCTTGTTGGGAGAAAGGCCAGGTGAGCCTCCTTCCGGCTGAGCTGTGCAGGGACAGCACTRGATGGTGCAGTCACACCAGGGCAGCCACTGCACACCCCAAACAGCATCCCCCTGGCAGCATCCCCAAACCCAGAGCTACACTGGACAGCCAAAGGACAGGGTGGAAGGGACTCTGGCAGTCCTGTCCTGCAGCAGGCTGGTCCCGGAGAGCAGAGCCCTGAGCCGCAGAGCACTCAAAGGTTAACACACCCTGAAGATGATAGGGGTAGGATCTCAAGGGGAAATACGCCTCGAGAGATGCTTTGTGTCCCCCACGCTCTGCCAGCAGCAGCGCTGCCCGGAGAGACCATGAGCTGATAAGCAGGTGGCAGAGAAATTTCAGCGCAGCGGAAACACCGGCCCTTCCCTGCACACCATGTTCCAGCTGCGCCGGGGAAGTGCAAGGCCAAGGAGAAACAATTGTTTGAGCTTCAGTGCAGCTGCTGAAGTTCCCTGTCCCCAGGTTCAGAGAGGGGACAGAGCCTGAGCGTGTCCTGCCAGAGGGAGGGTGCACGTATGCACCCACATTGTACACATGAAGTACACAAATGTCCCGCTGCTCCTCCAGCCCAGAGCACTGACTTAGGAAGGGCTGAAAAATATTAATTCCCAGAGCATCAGCAGTGCTACTCCCTCTGCTTAGTCTCGCTCCTTTCTGGTTAAAAACCAGAGAACCTTCACACTTCAGGGACACTCTGTTCTCATCTTTTGGTTACGTTTTGAGATCACAACAGAATTAGAAAGAGCTGTAGATTTTTTCCCAGAATGCTAAGACAGTCAAACCTCAGCACTGCTCACTTGACAGTCTATTTTAGGCTCTTTTGGGCCAAGGAATCATTAATATTTCAGTCTAGCCCATTTAAAATTCAAACATAACCTTCTAAACTTTGGTCTGTGTGCTACATTTAGAGTAGGAGCCAGGTAGAGGGTTTTGGTGTCTCCCTTTCTATTACTTAAGAAAATAGATAATGAGTGGGCAAATTGAGCTTTACACTTCAAACATCATTATTAGTCAAACATACTTTCAGGTTTCTTGTTTCTAGCAAATTTTTTTAAACCCTCTTACCTGCCTTTCCTCCTACAGAAAGGAAAGCACTAGCTTCACACTTCAGTTCATTGCTAAGTGTTATTTTAAAGCTATGAGCTTATCTATAAAGTGAAGATACTCTTATTTCAAATGTTCATATGTATGTATGAACATATTCTTCAAAGAGAAGTTCGTCCTTGAGAAGCCACAGTGGCCATATTATTTGCATTCATGAAATCAGGTCACAAATTCAATAAAATGTTCTATAAAAGCATTCATTGCTTTTCTACTCATTTAAATATTTTTTTTTTCTGGTTTTGCAGGTTGTAGAGCCTCTCTGATTTTTTTCCTAACGCCAATAAACGTTCTGTTTCCAGTAGCAGCAATCTTACATCATTTGATGTGTGYTAGTCTCTGCTCCTGCAGTCCTCCAGCTGTGCTCCTCTGCTTCCCTGCTTGCTGTCAGTGCCACCCATGGCTACTTTCCTGCTAATTTTACTTTGCCTCTAAATTGGACAATTATTCAATACCTTTCATAGTTTACAATTCAAAATTCACCTATTATTTTTTCATATATGATATCGTGATATGCCAAGATTCCTGGTTTCTATGGTAAAACAGAACTGTAGCAGGTTGGTTTATCACAGCACATCATCACTGTGCTCCTGTACATTAGTCAAAACTAAAAACAGGATTTGGAGAAGTTTTAAGCAAAATCATCTCTACATCTTAGATTGTAAGGTGTGATACTACCCAAGTGATCCGAGCTCTCGATAGGAAAGCAAAAACAAAATGTGATGCCTCTTGTATTGGAAAAATAAATAACTAATAACAGGAACATCCAGAGCCTTGAGACACATCAAGGAAGGTTTACAGAAAGAAGTATTGTATCTGTTCTCTTTGTGAGCGACTGTTGTCTATGAGTGAAAGAAAACAAAACAGTAATTTCAACATAGTCAATATACTGCCATGATTAATATGAGCCTGCTTGAACTGATTGATGCCAATAACAGCTCAAGGGGGTTGTCTGTTAGGGTTTTTTTAAATTAAATATGCTTTTTTTATGAGGAACTGTGAGCAATATGCCCAGCCTTTGCCACATCATTCATACTGATGCAGGTTCCTCCCCTGCATCTGCGAGGCATTAACTGGCTCTACTGTGGGGAGGAGAGAGGATGTATGAGCTGGAATCCAATTGCAGGATCAAGACAGATTATGGAAAAATCCAATAAAAGCATTTTCCCAGCAGGGAGACTTATGCCAAAGAAAATAATGCTATTTTCAAGATTATTCAGCAAAGATTCTAGTTTAGAAGAGTTCATGTCAGCTCCAGAATACCTGATAGGTCATATTTGTCCTTGTAATTCTTAATCATGCTCATGAAATGATAGTGAAAACATCATCTGGGAGATTAGAAAACCAATTGAGCTAAGAAGAGCTTCCTTTGAGTAAGCCACTGCACTGGCTGGCAGGCCCTGTGGGATGACCACCTTGCCAGGCAGTATCTCAATCTGGCCAATGTTTCACCCTTGCCCCATCTTCACCAGGCAGACTTTCCCTGGAGCTGTAGCCCCCCAGCCTCCTCTGCATTAGCAAGCCWGTTTTGAAAACTTTACTCCTCTGTGGCCTTGAGCATGCGCTACCATCAAATATTGGCTGAGCAGSGCCTCTCTGTCTTTTTGTTCCCCTCATGGCCACCCCAGAATGGKGAAGGAGGATGTCAGTACAGGCGGTTGCATGTCAGGACTTCTGCTCCATACAGCTGCTTTGATGGGAAATGACAGGCACCGCTGACTGTCACGCTGCCTCYGGGACTGTCTGCTGAAAATCTCACAGAAATGAATTGAAAAGTTCACAAGGAACCTGCCTGCAAAGCAGAGACAGATACCTCAGGCAGGGGAGAGGGAGCCATGGTACTGCAAGGCTGAGGGGACACAGAAGACCACCACAGTGCAACAGTTGCACTGGGGAGAAAGCAGGGATTACTCCCGGGCTGCTTCCTGGGATGTCAGCCTTCCAGGACAGCAACTGGCTTGCAAATACTTTGCAGTTTTCCACAATTCCCTCTTGTCTAGCTGCTTAGAGAAAAGGCATTGTGTTGGTTACCCTTCCTAGTCTGGTGCCTTCGTAGGAGGGGCAGAGACATATTTGCAGAACAGATGATGAGGACAGGGTCAAGCTGACACAGAGGCCATCCTCAGGGCACAGCTCCCCGCTGGCATATCAAACTTCTGCTTCCCTAATTTCRTCCTATCATCACTCCTTGCCCGGCCCATTTAAAGGGTTAGAACCAGATGATCTTTAAGGCCCCATCCAACCCAAACTGTTCTGATTAGACATAGCCTTTTCAAGCTCTGGAAGTGGATGTCATTCTCAAGGAGGAGGCTGCCTTAAACTGTTCTTCCTATATTAAGGAGTTGATAATGTTTTTTCAAGAGGATGTTGAAGCAGAACATACACATGCTTTTACTATACACCTATCTCTAATTCTTACTTTTTTAAGGACTAAATGTGRTGCTCAACTAGAGATTATGTCAGCTCTACATCACCAATCAGCTTTGTGGTGGCAAAGTTACCATCTTGTTAGAAGCATCTCAAAATGTTCAMAGAGCTAGTCACCCTCCTTTGTCACATGGCATTCATCCCCACCCCCTCAATTAGGACTCCACACCCTATGCTGCTAATTCCATTGGCCTTCTGCGCCACACWGCTCCTCATTCCAAGCCACATCCTTCCTTGCAAGGCCATCAGCCTCCTCAGGCTGCTCCCTTCCCATGTGGCAGCTGTGAATGACAAACATCCAGCGTTCAGCATGCAGACATGAATATCCCAGGAATCCTCTCTGCTTTTGGCAAGCCTCCTGCCCATCCCCAAGCACTTGYTGTATCCAAGCTGTGCAGGTTCCTCAATGCACACAGCTGCCTCCCATATGCTCTGGATTGCATGGGAAAGCCAGATTCACTTCCACAGCTTGAGCTAACAGGCAGGATACTTGAGCTATTGCCAAAACAGCCCTGCAAGAGAAAACAGCAGACAAACCTCTTCGGGATGCAAGAYTTGGACTCTACTCCCTAGTCAGATGCCCGTTTAGGGATTTCTCTAAGCAGTATAAATGCATAACCGTTGTAAAAGGGCCAGCATAGGCTGTGTGCACCTTGAGTGTCTGGCAAAGATCCTGGTTCAGTTTGTACCTCCAGATACTGGAGGTGGACAAGAAGATCAGTCCCCTGCAGTGTGAGCCCYCGACACACTGCCGAACGAAGAGCGACAGGCATCCTGCAGTGCTCCACTATCCCTGCACTTGCTGCAACCAGCACAGCTAAGGATGTGCAGATACWGGATTTAGCATTGTAGCTGAGGACAGAAAGGTACCAATTACAACAAAACTAGTTCAGGTGTGAATCTCTCTTGAGAGAGCAGTTCTTTGTAATCATCCTCAGCCACAGCCMTGAACAACTGGAACACGTCAAGGCTGAAGTCCAAGCACACCCAGATTTTTAGTGCCATGACTACACCCTCACTAAGGCAGTGAAGGAACCTAGAAGCATCACTGATGAGCCTAAGACCCTTCATCTACTAATCTGTAACAAAGCTTGTGAGGACATTTATGTTGTTTTGTTGGCGTTTTCTATACTTTAGTCACACCAGCAAGGCACATGATTTACTAGTTTTTTTCTGGCTCACTAAATACTGTTATCTTTCTTGAATTTAATAAAGGTATTTCAGCCTTCTGAAGTATGCTATTCTATTGAAACTTAGAGCCAAATCCGAATCTTATTCTGTAATTAGCTTCTTTAATACACATAAAAAACTGAATGCCAGTCAACAACAAATTAATTCTCAGGAGAAAAATCTAATGCCCTGAAGTTGAAGCAACCATCAGAAAACAATTTACACTAAGCAAGCTGAAAAAAACCCACCACATACACAGGTTAGAACAAATTTGTAGTTGCATTTTATTTAATCAATGAAAATCTACCTTAAAAACACAAAATTAAATTTGGTAACCCAATACATTGGATCAGAGAAAGCTTCAAGCTTTTAAGCACAAGCCAGAAGTCACAGTCTCAAAGGAGAGTTTCATAGGCCAAAGCAATACACTGGAACAAAGTAGTATCTTTTTGTGGAGACATGCCCCCTGCACCATTAGCGTGGTTTGGGTGCAGCTGGTTTTTTAGCTGTCAGTTATAAAAAGAAGCTTTTGTATTTATTTTATAGGTAGGTGTGTTGCATTGCTTACRTAGGCCCTGGATTAATGGAGAAAACAGGCCAAGTTGTAAGTCCTTGCCTGCCCAATTACTACGAACAGACAACTTACATTGTGGTAAAGCTAGTTTTATTTTAATGAGGTTCAGACAAGAAGTAACTTTACATATTATTAACAGCTTTGGAGCTACAAACGTAAGAATCAGGATTACACAGGTCATGCTTTTGTTAGTTTTGTTTTACCTGCTGCAGTTATTGCAATATGGCTTAAGGTACATAGGTATACAATTTGTACAAATTCAGCCAAGTTTGCACTTGTGAGGTGTTATTAAGAGCATCATTACCTTGCAAGCCAACCTAAATGTGTTAATCRACCGAGGTTTTTGGAATTGCCCAAAGCTAAGGGGGAAAGCTGCTGCTAATGATGGACAGAGATAGACTGGATTGTTTGAAACCAAATTGTTTGGCTTTAAATATTTATATAATTTGCTCTGAGGTAAGGAAAAATCTTTTGATGCTTCCACRCAGGGCAGCACCAGATGGTGCAATCACACCAGTGCAATCAGTCACATTGCTTGCTGGATGTGCAGCCTCGAGGAGAGGCGAGCACCTGCCATAACAAGAGTATTTGCACACTAAAGTTGATTTTAAAATAAATTACTATACAGGTATGAGAGTTGTTCAACTTGATGGGCATTGGTTTCACAATGTGTGATCTGTAACCTTCACTTTAGAAATCAGAGCTGAAAGTACTGAYTTGTACCCCTTGTTTGATTTTAATGTAAACAACAAAGGAGAGGACCAATTCCTGTTGAGGACAGACATCCCAGGACTCTCAGTCTTGGAGCTTGTAAGGATCTTTATATCACCCTGCTCATTCTGGTCTCAACTGYTGCCAGTCCAATCCACCTTACATGACCGTTTTTAAACCTCTGCACCCCAAAGATCTCATCATCCGCTTTTTGCAATTTAAGGCAGAACTCATCACCAAGTCCTTACCCCCTTTCCTACTCCTGCCTCAGAAAAGACAGAATTGTCAGGAGTGGGTAGAATTTAAGAAAATGGTGTGGTGGGAAAACAGTTCAGGCAGGGGAAAGGAGGAAGTGTGTATGCAGGAAAGATGTCAGACAACATAGGGCAGGAAAAGACTTCACGCTGGATGGGGCAATGACCAGAAATTAGCAGGCTTTGGAATGAGAGGTGTGGTATAAAGCCTGTGGCACAAGAACAGTGAAATGGTGTCTGGAGTGATCTCAGAAACCAGGGAGGGCTGCAAGYAGAAGTAAGCAGTGGGTCAGGTCAGGGCTCTCCTTTTGTCTTGAGAAATATCAAAGTTCTACATTAAAATCAGAACTGGGTTTAGGATATACATATAAATATTCAAAGCAAGACAGCCAATTTTTTTGAGAGATTTTACGGGRGAAGAAACCTGGAACAATAAATAGGAAACTACATGTTATCAATTCCGCTCCAATAATATCAATCAATTTCCTCTCCAGGCTACTCTACAAAATTCATTTAAGGGAATGCCTAAACAGTACAGAAGTATCATTGCTCTACATTAAAATCAGAACTGGGTTTAAGACATACATATAAATATTCAATACATTACAGTCCAGTCCTGAGACCTGAAGTTTGGAACAACAGAGGAAGGGTATTTTCCATCTCCTTTCAAGCTACACTGTAGAAAAAATTTCTGACTAAATCAGGCCTGCACAAATAYAGCTGAAAGATGGGCAGAGATACCTGAATGGGACTGAAAGGCAGCAAACTTGAGCACCTCGCTCAACAATTTGTGCGTGATCCAGTTCCTGCTGTTTGACAGATATATCCAGAAGTCTCATGTGTTCTCATCAGTCAGCCCTTCTCTTCCCCCTCACACGCAAGCTGAGCAGCATCTACAGCCACTCACAGGTCAGATCAAGGCAGCTAGGAAAGACGTGAGGGATAAGGGAGACTGCAGAAAGAAGGGAGGGGGATTCAGGGGTAAGTGAAGGGATTCAAGGAGATTGGACAGACAGGACACACATTAAATGAGGGGACAGCAATAACCGTGGCAAAAATTCTAGTGGTCTGCCCAGTCACTCAGTGGTGCTTCTCCAGTCTTAATGGATTATTTTGGGCAGAGACAAATGACCTTCCAATGGAACACAGATAGGGATACAGCCAATATTGAAGACATTGTTTTTTCCACAAAAATGGCAAGGTGAGATCTTCAAAAGAACAGATGTTAACATCCAAGGAAAAAGGGTAGTGAATAAAGCTCCTGGTTCTGTGGCAGGATTGTCAGTTGTTCTCTGGGACCGGCATCTCTCCAAACGCCACATGGATGCTTAGCACATCTGAAAAAAAGATGATGGTAAAAAAGCTTTAGTGAGCTGTCATTACTTTCTCAAGAATATCTTATTTTCCCAAGCAGTTCTCAGAGACAAAGGTCTTATGACTTAGTGAAGCAAGTGCAGAATATATCCTAGGGAGAGATTATACTTTTGATTTCTAATTCCTCTGAAGTGCAAAGAGCTTTGTACAGGAGGCACTCCAGGTTTACCACAGAGGGCAATACTCACACCCTTTAGGATTTTAAAAAGAGCTTTATTAGAAAGTGCATTTGTATATTAAATCCCACACATTAACTGYGTTACATGAGTCCCTACCCAGGAAAACTGAAAAATACATTTTCTACCTCCCAGAAGTATCACAGCAATATRCAGACAAGTCCAAGGCCACTGAAATGAGGGTAGCCCTTCAGCAAAATTATTAAAAACAAGCCACCACATCCTATTAGAGAGAATGTACTACAGAGATCCTCAGAAGTACCTTAGAAAAATGAATAAATTACTGGCTAAAAATGCTACTTACATTCAAGGCGTCAGAGCCACTGAGTTCTGACTTTGTCTTTCACAAGATGTTCCTTCTTGGCAACTATCATCCTCCCACATTTGTGTTTTCCCATCTTCCACTGGTGGGCAATATGGTTGTTCTTCATTTTCTATGCATGTTTGCTGTCCTGTATGTTGGTCTGAGATTTCCATAATGTATCCAACCTCTTTTTCCTTTAATTTTGGTGCACGTATATCYAGGGTGTCTTTGGCTGAATCTCCTGAAGCATTTTGTTCTAGTGTTGATTTCTGAAGTCTCACACTTCCCCTTGATATGTCTTCAGGGCTTGTCACGATTGTTAAAGAATTCTGATGTTGTCCATCTTTCAGCATCTCGGAAGTTAAAGGCAGGTCCTTTGTTTTTTCTACAATTGCATTAATTTCTGCAGACTCAGTTAAGGTAGAAGTTTTCACTATTCCTGGTTGCTTGAGCTCTTGTTCTTTACTTCGTATCTCTTCCTCATTTAATGGAAGCTGTTGATTTACCTGCGTACTTCCCACAAGTTCAGGTACAATTGCATCTGATGGGCTTTTCCCTATGGACTTAATGCTCTGCTCTGACTCAAAGGCAGCCGACTCTTCTGTTTCTGAAAGTTTGTCAACAGCTGACTGGATGGCATTCAATACAATTTTTGTACTCTGGGACTCTATAATCACAGACTGAACAACATCCTTCTGAAATTCCAAGTGGCTGGGAGATGGACTGTGACTGGAAGGAATACCATTGTGTTCAGCTTGCCCTGTGCTCTGGGGCCTCTCATGCTCCTCTGATATTCCATTCATGGAAGCACAGGTTACTGTAGGTTTGGGTGCCTCCACACTACCAAGCTCTGCAGTCCCACAGCCTGAACAGTCAATAGTAGAAACTGGGATCCCTTCAGAAGCCATTTGYTCTGGTGTGGTTGCCAAGAGCTGGACAGTTTTGGCCATTGTGTCTGTGGGTGTCGCCATTTCTGCCATGGCATGCTCTCCAACTGCTGCAGCTGCTAGAGGCACAGGTGTTTTCAGAGCTGCAAAGCTTTCAGCCTGTGGGAAGGCTGCATCAGAGCCTTCCTCTTGCTGGACAGCAGCTGAACATTCATCACRTCTCACAGCTTCYGTTTTTCCATATTCTTTGGCTCCTTCCGTCAATTGCTCATTTYTGTTMTCTTCTTTCTGGAAGCCTTGACAGTTCAAGGTTTCTCCAARTTCTTTTCCCACAGTCTCCTCTCCAGCCAAGCTGCTGGGTGCTTCACATTTCTTAGGACTTAGATCAGCGATAACAGCACTTCCATTTTCAACAATCTCTGGGCATCCTGATGCTAAATTAGATGCCCCGTCTGTTCCTATCTGTGCAGGAGCCTCAGCAACAGTGGAAGTGCTCTCCAACTGTGTTTCAGATTTGAGCACAGCACCTTTCATTTTGCCACCTTTAGTTTCATCACTCTTGGAGGGGGTTTCAATTACTTTGTCTCTGCATTGTGGCTCTAAGATGGGCACAGAGTCTTTTGCTGCAATGTCCCTGTCAGGCCCATCGCTCACACTCTGCCTGGCATCCACAGCTGCTTCTGAGCCAAYTGTTTCTGAAGGAAGGGCTGCAGTGCTCTGCGGTGGCACCTCAGGAACAGTGACGTCTGTGCTTTTTACTCCGTTGAGCACAGCAGTATTTTCCTCTTCCTCACTCAGGGCAGGTGCCCTGCTAGGAACTCCTTTAGTACAAACTTGCTCTTCTGAGTCAGGAATTCCATCCTGTTTTTCAGTTTTAACAGGGACCACAGTGACAACTGCTTCTGYGCACTCTGGCCCAGTGGGGGTTCTGCCCTCTCCTTCAAGCTGCACAGGTTCTTCATCTGTAAGTCTCAAGGATGATGCTTCATCCTCTGTCTTATCCTGAACCTGTGGAGAATTGCAACAGATCTGTGAAAAAGGGTACAAGCAGGGAGTGACCAGCAATGCTTTAGATAAAAAACTGCAACATCCAAAAGGGCAAGAGTTATGGGAAGAGMACAAGGTGATGACACAGGAATTAGTGTCTCACCAAGACCCCCAGCTTGTGCTGTTTCTGAGGACATGCAACTCATTAAACAAAGSGCAGCCTTAAATTAATTAAAGGAAGGGATATGTGGCAGCACTTGAAACAAAGACTAAGCCAGGAAGATAAGGAGGTAGGGAAGAATKTGCCAGCCACAGTGTCACATGGCTTACATCTGTATCTCAAGTGTTCATATAGAATCTTCAGTCACTTTGTGCAGTGCAGGAGCCCTCATAGCAGTCATTTCAGTACATCTGGGTCCATGCACACCATCTCCCACACCAGCTCTGTAGGYATTGCATCCACCCCACCCTGCACACAAGCTTCAGTGCCTGCTGCTTCTACATGTGTGCATCTCACTGGAAATGAACTTTATTCTTTGGCATTGTCTCAGGCTGCACAAGAAAGGTCCTTGACAGTAATATATCCACAACCCGATTCTAACCTAGGTATGGTATCTAACATTTGCTGATTTTTTCTTTGATCAGTCAACCTTTGTGTTACATGCAATACTTACTGCAGGCTTTACTTCTGGAACACACTCATCTCTTGTCTCATCCAGTGTCAGCTCTGTTACGGGCATTTTCTCTTGTTCTGAAGGCTCCTGCTTTGCAAACAGCTCTTCCTTGGGAGTGACAGCTTTGATGCTGTGAAACTCTGTGTTCTGTGATAAAGGTTCCTCTATTGTCCTCTGCACATCATTTTGTTCTCTATCATCTTCTACAGCTGCTTCTTCATATGCCTGACACTGGCTTTCACCTCCCAATACCTGTACATTTTCATGTTCTTCTGTGCTTTCTTCCATCACAGAGAGCATTTCACTTTCCTTTGAAACTTCAGGTAAAACACTCTCTTCAACTCTGTTTTGGCCTTGAATGCTCCCTGCACTTTGCTYGTGCCGGAGGCCATCCTCTTTGTGTTCTTTCTCCAAGGACTGTTCAAGCAAAACAGTTTCCTGGCCTRCAACATTCCCATCTTTAGCATCACCTTTCACTTCTGATTCAAGTGCCTGTACTGTTGTAATTACAGTTTCTGTCACAGCTCTTTCGMTAACCACCTGTGCTACATCTGACTTTACTCTTTCGGCAACTTCGTGAAGAACTTTTTGCGTCTGTTTGTCCAATTCTTTCAGATTTTGTTCAGTGGCCTCTACTTCTTGAACMGGTGTAGCTTCCTCTGTTGTATCTGGGGTTTCTAACTGTGAAACAGCAGAAACCATCTCAGTTGTTTCTTCAGCAAGGGACACTTCCATTGTTTCTTCAGCACAGGAAGCTTCTGCTGTYTCCAGAGCAGTCACTGCTTCTGAGGTTAGCTCCAGCTCACTTGCTGTGGTGTCATCACTTGCATCCTTTCTCGTCTCTGGCACTGTCTTAGCAGCTACTGCTGCATCCTCCACAGCAACACCTGGTTCAGCCATTTTCTGAGTTTCTTGCTCTTCCTCTTCTCCTGCCTGCTCAATGCACTCTGTCAGAGCAGCAGATATCCACGACGGTGACCTTTCCTCAATGCTRGACACTGCCCTTTCCCCTTCAACAACTGTAACAGCAACTGCATGTACCAGCCCTTCAGATCCTTGCTCAATTCTTAGCGTCTCATCTRACTTTCCTGCTCTCTCTTCCTCTGAGGTTCGTGCTCTCATTGATTCAGCATCTTTTGCTCGTTGGGCTTCCAATTTCTCCTGTTCTGCTGCTTCATATTCAGATAAAGGAACAACAGCTGGAATATCAGAATCTTCTTCAGCTGTTTCTGCCATGTCCTCTTTGGCTTGTTTAAGATGAGCTGGTTCTGGCTTTCCATCTGACTTTTTCTTCCTACGCCCAGGCATCAGTTTTCTAAATGAAACCCACGATTCATCTTTTCCAGGCTCACCGTCCGATGTTGAATGCTCCAGGCTAGATCCCACAACAGAGTCTTCAGTTCTCTCTTCCATTCTCGTTTTGGATCTCCTTCTTGGAGTAACTAACCTTTTAAATGATTCCCATGTTGAAATACCTTCACTTTCGGATGGGCTTCCAGCTTGTTCTGGGGAAGAATTCCCTTGTCCTTGATCACTCTCCTGAGAGCTAGTAAGAACTGCATCTGTCGCTGTTTCTCTGCTCTGTCCAGACTCTTCTACCTTTTGGCTTTCTTCATCAGACGATGATGACTTCCTGGCTCTTTTTTTTGAAGAACCTACACATATAAAAGTTTCCCAGGACACAGAGGTGTCAACCTTTCTTTTGGGTTCTTCTGTTATTTTCTCTGGTTTCTGGTCAATCCCATTTTCTTTTATTTCTCCCTCATTTTCCTCAATAGCATTTTCAGTTGCAGAYACTGCAACACTCTTTGTCTTATCAACTTCTTCTTCTTTATCACTTTCAGAAGGCCTTCTGACACGTTTCTTGGGAGTCACCATCTTTTTAAATGATGCCCAAGGTGTAACAGTTTCTCTTTTTCGCTCCACATCTGGAATTGTAGCATCCTCATTTTCAGTGACCTGCATTCCATCTGCAGGTTTTTCTAAAGAAGGAATTTCATTCATCTCCTCAGGAGAAGAAGCAGAACTTTCCCCCTTTTGTTCATCTGGGCTATCTGGGGAATCTGATAAGTGCTGAATTGGTTCACCCTGTTCCCCTAACTTAGATTCTTCTCTTTTGCCTTTTTGCTTCTTTCCRGACAGTTTTTTCAATCCAGTACCTGTAAAGAGTTTCTTTAAAGGACTGCCTTGTAGTTTAGTCTTTTCTTGAGAAGTCAGGAGTTCTGCTTCATTTGTAATACCTTCCGGAGGCCTCTTTCCAGCTGCCTCTTCAGACGTTATTTCCATGGCTGTTTCATCTGGTTTGACAGTATCAGTCGTATCTATGCCAGGTTTTCCCTGTAGTCCTTCATCAGTGGTTTTGACTGACTGTTTATCTTCCTCTGTGTCAACTGCATGTTCAGAAGTAGAAAATAACTTTGATCCAGCAGCACTCACAGTTGACTTTGTTTCACATTCTTTGCTTTCCTTYTCCTCTGTGGTTCTATCCAGAGCTTCTCCTGGTGCAACACCTTCTGCTGYGGATGACATTTTCAATTCTGCTTCCTCTACTTTTTCATCTAAGGTCTCTTTCCCAAGTGGAGCAGATTTATTTCCTTCTCTTCCTTCAGATTTTTTAAGCTGCTCACTAGAAATTTCCATTGCTGAAGATCCTGTTTCAAATGTCTCTTCAGAGGCTATTTCAGTTCTGTTGTCTCTTTCACGCTTCTCCATTGACCCCAGTTTTTCTCCCGCAAGTAGGACTTCTGAGGACGTTTTCAATTCTCCATTCACACAGTCAGTCACAAGAGGTACCACTGACTTTGTTTCTAGTGGTTTCTCTGTCACCTCACCTTCTTCCTCTCCTTCAGTTTTTTCTTCCTCTCTACCAAGATCTTCTGAGACTTCCACCATTTTCCTTTCTTGATCAGCTTCATCTTTTTTTCCCTCTACACTTYCTTTTACAGCTGCTGCTGCCAGGTCGTCTTTTTGTCCCTGCTCATCATGCTTGACTACCTCTTCACTTCCTTCTATTCCTATGGCTGCCAGAGTCTTTTCTGACTCCTGTGTTTCACCTCCAGTCTGCTCCTTCTCATGCGTTTCAATAGTTACTGCTGTCACACTCCTCTCTGCATCTTGCTTCTCAGACTCAGGTTTCTCCTCCTTTTCACTSGTTTCAGTTGTCAATGCTGCCCCCTCTTTTTCTTGCTCCTCCTCTTTCACAGGAGACTGTTGCTCATCTTCTTTAGGCTTCCTAAAACTTTTCTTTTTTCTAAATCCAGTCCATCCTTGAGTAAAAAGTTTTCTTAGTGGTGATGCAGTTTCAGTGGCTAAGGCAGCTGGCTGAGAACAAATCTCATTTGTTTCTGGTATTTTAGGAGATTCATCTTCTGTTTTTTCATTTTTTGGTATATCTTTGGTGGTGTCTTCTGCAGACAGTACATCCTCAGGCACTGCTGTTTCTTCTGACACAACTTCTTTTTGATCATCAGCTCCTTCWTGGACCTGTGTTTCCTTCTTTACAGTGAGCAGCTGAACTGGCTCAGATTTTCCTGTCTTTTCCTTCTTCACTGTGAATCTGAACCCAACAAATTTAAAAACCTTTTTAAAACCCAGATCATAAGACTGTGGCTCTGACACCTGGTCTTCTGCAACTTCTTCCAATGGTGGCAAYTGCTTAATTGAATGAGCATCCTCTTTCTCAGCATCTACACCGTCCTTGGTGCTTGAGTCAGATGGATTTGTCTCCATAGTTTCACTGTCTTCTTTCAAAGTTACACTGGAATGTTCTGTTTCTCCAACTGTTTAAACAACAACAAAACCCCAATTAATTTTCTTCTCAATTTAATGTCATATTACACCTTTACATAATCTTTTCATTTTTACCATTTTCATTAACATACTTGTTCTATTAATATCCTGTGCCTTTTCTATATAGTACTAGTATGTTTTTAAGAACTAGTTTTTGTTCTATCATTACTATAGTTATTTTTCTTCTTTGTATCATTGTACAATTCCTTCCAAACTTTATTTGCAAATGCACCTTTCAAGCTTATATTCTCTTACTCTATTCCCTGATTATGCTGCTCTTTTTGTGTGGTTGTTTATTTTTTTTTTTTTACTTTAAGGCAAACTTAAATAAGAAAAAAATATTTCTATCACAGACTATACAGAATAATATATGCAATTATTCCTGAAACAAAGCTCAATACACATTTCCATGCAGACAAACACATCTGAGGGAAAATGAAAATCAAATCAAAAACCTAATGAACAAAAAAACCTGCAAACAAGCAGAACAAAGAAGAAAAAAAAAATCATCCAAAAAAGGGGGTCAACCTAAAATGATGACAAGAAAGCTTATCTTACAGCTCTGTCCCAAAAGAATAGTAAGATGTGGAAACCACTGGAAATTACCTGTTTTTCCGAAAATCTATAACCCCTACAAAACAGTTACATAATATATTGCTTTGAAGATCACGAACCTTCAGAATTCTCCCATACATGGCATCAACATCTACAGCAATTTCACATGGTTTAAGATTAATTCAGGTTGTTACTATGCAAGAAGTAAAATCCTCCACTGCTCACATGTCTGTTTGCATTATCTGTTCTTTAGAGGACAGCTTGAGTTTTTCCTTCAAATGAGTGGCAACCATGCTTCTCAAGTGTTGCTGGCTTTTTTTTTTTGTTCCCTCTGGCCATAAGCTACAGACAGGCATGTAAATTAAATCTATGGCATATTCAAGACACCAAAAGATTCTTACGCTTGGATGCTGCCAGCATCAGCTTGTTCTTGACCTTTGATTTKGTCCAGCAGGTGAAAGTGCAAGGTCATGAAGGAACACACTCTTCTCTCTCACCAAACTTGTTGGAGTGCCAAGATGAAAAAATAAAATTATTTTTAAGATATTCAAGGTTGAGCAGCAACACCCTAGGAGAAGGCATGGTCCCTTTTCTTCCAAGCTGTACGTGTGCTACTTCAATGTCCAGAGGCAGAARGAGACAGCTTCAAAAAGATCATGAAATTCCCCAAAGTGATTTGGTTTTTACTTGAACCACCTTTAAATTGTCTCTGACTCTGCAGTTGGCCCTGCTTTGCCGGAACACCTGATCTCTCGAGGTCCTTCACAGCCTCTTGCCTGAGTCCCCTTTAAGAAGGGCTGCTTCCTSAGAAGCACATGGACAATGCTGCCTAGGTAAGGCTGGAACTAACTACACAATRAACAAAGCTAAATCTACAAGGATTCTGGCTTCTAATTGCTATGCAGAGGGCAAATTATGTTTCACTATCAGCATCCTACTGATTGTTGTTTCTCAGTCAACGTAAGCAAAGCTTTGGTTTTTTCTAACAGTTTAATATTATTTTCTTCAATTGTTAACTTCTAATTCAATTAAAAGCCTGACTTCTGCTAACATGCTAATTCCCCGAACATTTCAGACCAGACTTGTTTGAACTGACCTGTTTGTRAGGGGGAAAGGTAACAAGAAATACACATTTTTCTGAAGAAGCCAGGATTTTTACTCTATTGGTAATATATCTCTTGCAAACACCAGAACTTTCCACAAACAAAATAACTGTTATCAATCAAACATTACATTTTGTTTATTTAGTTGTATGTTGAGACTATACAAGGATAAAGTCAAGGAACCACTTTTGTATCTGTGTTCATTTACTCCTAGGTCTGGAAATAAGGTCCTTGTCATTTCCATAAAATAATGYAATTTAATAGAAAACTGTCAAAWGCTTAATGGGAACTCACAGAGTTAGTGGCAYTTCTTTGAAGACTATCTTCAAAACATATTTTGTAATTTAGTTACAGGTAGTTTAGTATATTCTTCAGCTTGTTTACACTAAAAAAAAATTCATCTGACTTAACCAGGTATGAAGCTAAACACTGATCGCTTTACATTGAATAAAAATTTTCTCATGAGCCAGGCCTCTTAGCACCTCTGGTAGAAACAAGGTCTATAGAGTTGCTGTTTATCCCAGCCCTGCATTGAACATGAAATGATTGACTGAGCTGACTCTTAGACACATGAAAATCCCCATCTGACATCAATTAGATAAAGGCAGACTGAAATGTGGGGCTGAGAGSTAGCAGGGAATAGGTCTAGGAGGAAGAACCAGAAGTGCAGAAAGGCAGAAGSAGAAGTCAGAAGGCACTTGGGACTAGTGAGCAGGCAGAGACACAGATTTCTATGGGCTCACCTTTCCTCTTGCAAACACTCCCTGAGAATGAAAGCCCCATCATTTTTCAAAATCCTGGGGTTTCAAAAAAATTTTATAAAAAAAAGAAGTGTCACCTTTTTACATTTCTAAATTTGGCGTTTAGTATAAATCCAGTGTTTAAGATGAACTTCAGGTATTACAAATAAATGGGATTACTGTAAGAGAGGAATKAAAAAGAATATGAATAAATGAGGCATTCCATTGCCAAAGAGATATAAGATGTAAAACTAGTATATAATCACCTCCTTTGATATTCAAGATAAGCATTCAAAGGGGTTTTGCTTATTCTGTTTATAAAACTGATGTATTTGTAATACTCCAAGACTATGTCTCAAAAATGCTTTGTGGGTGAAAAGACTTGGGACAATTACAAAATCTGCAGGTATTGCTATGCATTAAGATAGCAAATGCAATCATAAAAATACAGAACAGAGTGTTCAGTGGCAGCAGTAAGCTTTCAAAACTGTTAAATCAGGCTGACAGTAATTAGGTGTTCCTTGTGAGTCCGTCCAGCAGACACATTACCTTGCAAAACTTCACTAAACACAGTGCAAAAAGAAAAACTAAAAAATATATTGACTGACTTAACACGCACTTATTAATACCAGTTTGAAAAGCTGCAACTCTGCTACACACATCACACTTCTACCACTCCCTCATGGTACACTTGGGTACTTACAGACCTAGTCCAWGCACTACCTCTTCAATTCTACAAAAGGATTTAACCTGTCCAGAAGGGATTTCATTCCCAAGGTAACATTTCAGTGCCAGCTCTTAAGTGACCTGCTGATGCTGCATCCAGTCTCTATTTTGTCTCCTTCTTTAACATTTTAAAACCCTGGAAGATTCTTCAAAACTGCATTTCTGATGCCCTTCCTCAGCATTTCCTCTCTCTCTCAGGAGAGAGATGCCACTCAGGAAATCTGCCTACACGTTGCCAGGACGCTGCCACTGCTGTGTGACAWGGCTCCAGGGCCACGTATATCCAGGTTGTACTTTCACAACATATACCCCAAAGAGCATTTTTATATTCAGCGGGGTACAACAGAAACACAAGAGCAGTGAAGATGTACAACTTTGCATTTAGCAGTTGGATTCTATACTGATGWTTTTATTAGTGACACTGCAAAGCCCAAACACTGTCAGTGCAATTCTGAATGCAAAGCAAACCGTGAGCAGCTCTACCTGGAAAGGTTTAGGACATTACCTACACAAAGCACTGTTGATCAGTTCTGTAGCATTACACAGGTACTCTGGTAAGACAACCAGAATTTTCTTAATTCACTGATTTTGAAGGCACCTTTAAAAAACACCAGWCAGGCTCAAAGAAACCGCTACCAAAAACCAAAACAAAACAAATATAGTAAAATCCTGATGAGTAATACTTCCTTAGGTCTCTGAGCAGGGCTGTATTTTAGCAGCTATGTCCTAGTCAAGGAAAAGAATACAACAAAAACATACCTAGAGGAGGCGATATACATTGGGGTGAGATCATAAAATTGATACACTTTGCTGTTTAAATCCACTGTGGCTAAGGACCAACACTGAAATTCTATTTTAACCGCTTACATACCAGTTAACATTTCAAACATTTTTAATKGAATCAAGGTGCTGCTTGCGTTTTAATAACAGCAAATGTTCTATTTTATTCTGAAAGAAATTTTCAAATGACCGTCTTGCAGACTGAAAGGTGMTTGATTTCACAATTTCAGGGGTACTTAGTCCATGGTAATAATTTATTTCTATTTTACCAGAAGCATGGTGATCAGATGTTGGAGAACTAGTATTTTCAGAATTATCGAATTCCTGTCTCATTCCATTAAAAATAAAATGAATAAATAACGCTTTTCTTTTAGCAGACTGACAAACACTGTTGGCAGTGCAACTTAACTGCTCCCAACATCTCATCTCTCTCCACAAGTGAAAATGTGTTTCTCCCCTGGTAGCTGCCAAAGAGTTAAAAAAAGGCACTCTGACTGCAAGAGTTAAATCCACAGCACTTCATGTGCTTGCAGTCAACCATGTCAACATCTGGATTTGGTTGACTTTTCCCCCCAAGGATTTGCAGCACGGCGCTGGATTTTTTCCATGAATTCCCTACATTCTCAATCTCTCAGATGGATGTGACACACACCCAGCGCCCACCTCGCAAACTCCTCTGGCCACTGAAARGCTCCAGAAGAATTTGTGCTGTTTTCATTTATTCAGTGTTTAGAGCCAAACTGTGCGTTTGGACACATACACAATTCTCTCACTAGGTTCACATGAGCAAAAGCAAATGCTGCAGTCATGAGGCTGAAGGGGTATTCTACAATCATTTGCCTTCATTGTGTCTAGAATTTGCTATGAATACAATTTGTTCAAAGAAACAAACAAACCTACTCTAAAACTCATATGACACCAGCAGAAGGCTGTTAAAAAAATCTGAACCAAGCTTGTGTTTTTCAAATGAAGTTTTCTCTTAACTGCACAATTCGTCTAATGATTCTTAGAAACATTTAGTGACAATGTAAAAAAAGGATAAAAACTGATACAGGTGAGTAATTAAAAACCAAAACAGCTTRAAATTACACTATCTATGAAAAACCTAACCTGCACAGATTTATTTAGAAAATAGTAGGTGTTTGGAATTATTTGTGAAATTGAGCACTTTGGGCTTTTTCTTCTTTTTTAACACACTAATCTGTGCTTTTAGGTTGTCACTGCAGAGTGTATGAATTGAGCATTATATTACAAATTCTCATTCTTTTCATCCCAAGTTCAGAAAGTTGGGTTCAACAAATCAAATACACTACTCACTTCTCAGTAACAAAATGACACAGAAATATGATTATGTGTTATCCTTCTAACAATTTTTTTTAACTACAACTGTGACATTGCTGCTTCTTAACAAYATATTTTCACAAATTCTTCCTTCCTTTCCCTACCATATACCACATTWATTTCCACTTCAATGTACAAACAGCTATTCCACAGAAAGCACATACTACYTCCTTCTCCTTCTTATTCATTCAATTATTTCTAAGGACTGACTTGCCATGCATTGCAGGGAGCAAGTTCTTTTCAGAAAAATTAAATAATGAGGGGGTGGATTTACAGAGATTTTTGCATCCATGCAATTCATGAGCTTTGCAACCATGCCATTATTTCAAAGCTTTTGAAACAAGTATGRTTTCATTTAGTCTTCAGGTCTCTGGTATTTGGGAAGCAACTGAGGAGTTATGTTTAAAAAAATCTCACATACTTTTGCGTTCATTTTTAAAAATGGAAAAAAGGAAAATGCTGCAAAATACCTACTATTTTTCATGGCTTAGAACTCCTTTAGAAAGCAAAAGCAGCATCCCCAGAAAACGATATCATAAAAAAGTAACTGAAAAACAAACAAAAAAAAAGCAACCCCATACGCACAATCATTTCCGCTGTGATGCTGTAACATTCCTCAAAAATCGTTATTTTTAGAAGAGTTTGATTTAGCTGTACTTGTCTGCTCCAACCCAGAGCTTCTCAAATTCCAGCAGGAAAAGTTAAGCATTTAATTTCGTCAAGATTAAGGTATTTCTTTTTTTATTTCAATGTTTCAAGAAATAGCACTAAGAATCAGAAAACAGTATAGGTCCTCTTTAGAAACAAACAGAAGACTTTTAAAACCAGAAGGGTCATTAGCTATGGTCTGGGTATAGCTGCTGTAGTTAAAAATTCTTCATTAAATACACTCACAATAATAAAGTGCTCTCAGACCAGCCCAGCTGTTCTGTTTGRGAACCAAACCAGCATGCTACAAATATTTTTGAAATTTCATGGTTAGACATGCTGTCCACATCTCACATTCAGTGACTTGGTTCTGCTTCTTAAAATAAAATGTATTCACCAAGCATAAGATAAATGCAACCCTAGCACTAGGGTATTTGAGGRGAATAAAATTCATTGCTGCATTAGCAACAAGGGCAGGCTAAGCAATACAGGTCAGCAAATGTTGGGGCACTTTTGAGAATCCCTAATGATTAATGAAAACGAACAATGAAAACCAGATTGAAATTTCTCTCTATCAAAAAGACTACATGAAGACTAATACAAACATCACAAACTCACCACAAAGAAAATGAAGCTGCATCTGCACTAATTAGACACATGACAGCTTAATACACTCCTGCATACCAATAAGCAGAGGTRCTCTCTCCCTTCCAAGAAATGGCAGCGCATACTAAAAGCTAAATGCAGTTCTTGCAAAACGTACTATAGGAGCAGCTGTGCTGCAGTGCAAACCCAAGGTTCTTCCACAGGAATTATTAAATAAGGAGAACCTCAAACGATCAAACCGTGCAACCCTATAAAGAGATTGCTTTTGAAAAACAGTTTAACCTTTAATTGCTAACAATAAAAGGAAATAAAAAAAATAGAGAACCCTTGAGGAAAAAGACTCAGCATGTGATAAGCTCATTAAACATCGAGTTTAATGAAAACCCTATTGTAAACAGCAGTAGGGTATCTCCTCCACTACTCAMTGATTCAAATCACGTACAGTCCTCCCCAGGGCCCGCTCCAAATGAAGCCGTGCTTCTACAGGCTTTGTTGTCGATATGTATTGTGAAGTTGAAGTATTTTGCATGAATAAACACCCCCTATTTGTTGAATTCATTCACTGGCTCCAGCAAACAATATACAAAAGAGTAATCATTAATACAACGAAATAAAGATTTCCTAGATAGCTACAGACATATATCATCAATCTGAGAGAAATTCCGATGCAAATTAGCTATCTTTATGAAAAAAAGGGGTTATTTAAACTACATAATGCCACTTTGTCTCCCGGAGAAAGGACGTAAGTTCGTGCAAACCCAGCAGTGCACGGTAACGTTTTTCCCTTTTAATTCTTTGCTCCTCCAAAACTTACTATCTTTTCAGAAAGCCCAGTTAGTTTATGGTATTAGCWCTCAGCTTCAGTGGCCTGTGTGCCAATTCCTTTAGTAAGATGTGCGGAGTTCAGCGCACACAGCACCGAGTTTCTGGTGCGGCAGGCTGGGATCTCGCTGCCTCCCATACACGTATACACACACACCCCTTGCCACGGTGCTAATCCTCTCTGAATTTTGCTTCGTTAAGATAAAACAGAGATGGGAGTAACAGCTTCATTTCTCTCATGCAAATATTTTTACAACGTATAAACGATGCTAATTTCCACATTTCCTACGATTTCACCAAATTTAGCTCTTAAGGTATTTTATCGCCTTATTGCTTGATTAATGTAAAATAGCATCATCAAGTACAGTCACTACCTTCTCTTTCTGCTCCTCAATTTCAGAYACCAGGTCATAGCCCCATCCTGCAGAAAAACACCCAGTCAGCGCCTACACATTCATAAAGCCTCGTATCACAAGTACCACATCGAACGTCCGACTGAGGCGATATGAAACTTCCTGAAGTTTCAACAACCTTCGCTTGGAAGCGGTTCTCACTGAGATAAAAATACCAGATCTTTCAATCCTAAACGCCCCTTAGGAAATCCAGCCAGAGGGTCTCCCAGCCCCGGGATGCTGCTGCCGCCCGCACAGTCCCGGCGCTCCTGAGCCCGGAGARAGCAAACCCGCGTGTGCCGGCACCCCGGCAGTGCCACACCGCCTTACCCGCCATCGTCACTGTCCCCAGCATGGCTGGAGCCACACGGACACCACGACACCCTCTCCCGCTCCCAAGTTCCTCCCGGAGCGCGGTGCAGCCCAAGCCGACGGCAGCGAGAGGGRGCAGCCGCGCTTCCAGCGCCCCGGCACTCGGCTGGCTGGACGGAGGGACGGCTGACGGAAAGGCTGCCCGATGGAAGCCTGCCCGCCGGAGGGACGGCTCTCCCCCTCGTCCCACGGCCGCTCCCCCTGGCCCGGACAGCCCCAGCCCCGCCCGGGACCGCCCCCCGCCCGCCCCTTCCCACCGCTGGCCGGCACAAGCGTGGTGTCTCAAAGTGTCCGTCTTGGAATTGCCGCTTCCAGCCTTTACCAGCCTCTACCCCGAAGGGAAGAGCCGCCGGCTGCCTCTTTCGAAGCGGACGCCCGCTTCAGTTCCCGCTGTTGTAATGCCTTCCCACAAAGCATCCAGACCCAACCTCAACAGATGCCGGTTAAAAGCTCCAAGGACTTYACCCACCATAAACGAAACCATACAAAACACTTCAGTTTCTCCACAATGAAATATTTGCTCCTTTATCGGTTTGGGGTTTTGTTTTCATTGGTTTGGAGGTTTTTTTGTTTTTTTTTTAAATAAGAATTCTCTACAAACTAATTACTTATAAATTACCTCAAATCCTGGCATCAAGAGTTTCATATACATATTACTTGGGATACTTTAGTATATTAATATAATGCTCCTCCTAATAGTAAAAGAGGGATGAAATATAAAAAAAAAAAATAAAGGCTCAGTATCTAACACAGATACCCTATTCTTGCAACAGTACTTTATTTTGATTAGAATTGATTATGTTGAATATTGCCAAAATTCTGATGATACTTGAGCTTTCTTCTGACTATCAGAACCAGACAATTTACCAGAATTTCTGGTTAATTTAATTTTATAGTGGCAACTTTAATGAGTCTAGGTCATCTCTCAAATGKTCTTCAGAATGCAAGATTCAAATAATGACGATGAAAACCAATCAACCCCAAAATACTGCAACATGAACACTCCTTTACTGCAGGCAAACACTTAGTGTTACTTCAGTGCTTGGTGTCACAATGCTTTSCTTCTGAGTTTACAGACTCACAAGCAAGGTGAAAAAAAAAAAAGAATGAGTGAGGAGATTTCCCTGCATGGAGTGTCTAAGAGATACCTCTTCTCCACCTTTATTCATCTGCCTAAAGACTGATGAGGCAGACCAGACTCTCTGAAGCCCAGAGAAGTGAACACAGTTATGAACATCAGCCTTTATTTGAAGAACTCTTTTCAGTGCTTGACTGAGCAAGTTTTATTTGTCTCTACAGATGATGTTATTTTCAGCTACTGTTATCATCAAATACGTGCYGCATCACCTCCATAAAGGGATTTTTTACCTCAAGAGCAAACACATAGAACTCTTTTCCTTTTCCCATAAACGAGCCACTGACAACAGTGACTAAAGTCCTGATGACAAAAGGAACATCACACAACCACAGGAGAGATGATTACCAAAACAAAGCCGAGGCTTTTTGGGCAATCTACTAAAATCCATTAAAAATTGCTATGTATTGTTCACATCATGCTATGCAACTGGTCACATCATGCTATGCAACTGGTCACGTGTAATTACCTGCACTCAGAGGGAGCTTCTCACCTCCTCATTACATATCCTAGGAATGTGATTCCTGTACAACTGAAACTACAACCCGGGATTATTAAAAAATAATTATAATCTTTGACTATTAACTTGAAACTCATGCCCTTTTAAAGGCCTTGTCTTTTACTTGATCCAGAAGCTGAATATCAACATGAAATCTTCTCACACTACTTCCAAACATCAGGTATTTTCCTTTATGTTTAGTAAGCATCCTTCTCCCCATCCCTGTCCACTTAAGAGTAAAATATTAGAGAAGCAGAGTTTCATGAAAGGTACAACATGCTGCATCCCATTTTTATAGTGTCAAAAGMACCTACTACTATGATTAAAGAAAAGGCACAAAAGCTCAGGATAAAATATGGTAGCCTTCTTTTGGGATAATAGCATTATGACAATTAATCTAGAGAGATGACAAGGAATTGCTTTTACCACGATTCAAAAAATGTAAAATACACCAAGGACTACACACATGCCTTAAACTGCTCTATAGGCTGACACTGAAGTGCCTCATCTGCCCTGTCCCCATGCTCTCCAACACCAGCATTAGATGTCTGCTCTAACTGAAAACTAWCCCTCCCTCTTGCCATCCTGCCAAGTAAGTTAGTAGGAAGCAGGACTGCTGAAGCAGATCTCTCAGTGCATGCCTGTGAGTGTGAGAAGGAACAGAGGGAACCAAGAAGAGGCTGATGAGAGCAGGAAAGGTGGGCTGCCGGATCACACTGGAGAAAGAACAGCATGTTCCTGACCATGCAGCAAGGCAAGAGAGACATTCCCAAGTCAGAACAGACAGGGTTGCCCATGATGAGAAATGTTTTGGGGTCAAAATACAAACCTGATTAAAAGTAGTAGGAAAAAGAACTTTAATCAAGGTAAAACCAACGGACTAGCAGCCTGCCCTTCCTATGAGTTCAAAATAATTTATCATTAATATCACTAATGAATTAACATAAAAGGATTTCTGCCTTATGAAGGTAGGGACAGGCCTAAGCAGTAGGAACTCCTAACATGAGAAGTGGAAACTGAGCTGTTCCCACAGGTGGATGGTCAGGAGATGGGCAGCAAACAAGCAGAGGCACTGAGAGAACTACCCCCAAGGGGGAACGAGTGGGCATTACCACCACTGACACCAACAGCTTCAGTCCACAAGCCATTTGTCACCTGAACTCTCCTACAGAGAAAACACCTCCCATAAAACAGTGCCCTAGAAGCACTTGAACAACAACAGATCACTTGAGTAATACSTGTTCAGCAGCAGACAGCTAGTCGAGCCCCATTTCTACTTCTCACTGCATTCGACATGCAGGCCTTTATGATATGTCCATTGAACACAGGTTTTTACTCACTGTTTGTTCCACCAGACTCYGTTTGCTCTCTGGGTGGTTCTTGGAGGGGTGAAGCCACCTCTGGCTGATGCCCATCCAGTTCCTTAGATGCTGTAACAGCTCCCAGCTGCAGTGGCTCCTGTGGTGAGGCATCATGTTTCAAATTGTCTTCACTAACATCAGGTACTGGTAAACTTGCATTTAAAACCTGCGYGGTCAAGTATTGATTGAAGGATGGCAGTAGGAAAAGACAAAGAGAGAAGGAAAGAAAACATCAGTATTAGGCCAGATTCCCCCCAGCCCCCCCAGAATATTGTTCTTTCATTCTCACTTTCARCAAATACATGCAAGCAATTTTAACTTTATTAAATCAAAGTACTTCTGTGAGGGAAAAAAATAAAACACATAATTTGGGGCTTTTATTTATTTCTGCTCTCCCACATGAAATATGTGGAAGAAGCAGGTCTTATGGCCTATAACCTTGTGTAGAAATTGGATTCTTCCATGAAGGAAAACTCAAAGGTGACTCTAGCTGACGGAAAAGAATTGTTCATTCAATATGTCTGGCACAACTACTCTGATTTATGACTGAATCCTCTCTACAATATAGCTGTTGGTAYTGCTCCTCTACTGCTGTGCTTATCTTATCTTCATCAACAATACAGCTACAAAGAAACTGAACTATTCAGTACAGAAAGCAGAATACATATGCATTTCCCATGAGGAAAGGCAGCGAAACTGGGATTAAAACTAGAATTTTTGGACCTCTGTTATYAGGGGGAAACTATTCTTACAGGAGGAAAGAGCTTTGCAATTCTTTGAGACTCTGCCCTATAGCATTTGAAATATTTTTTTCTAGATTTGCTAATATGTACAAAAAGAAAAATCTGTTTTTCAGCTTCCACATTTGACACATTTTAATRMTTTTCAAAATTTGCCCTATAAGAARAAATATAYTTTTACAAGCRTATTTTTATTTTAAAAGTATGAAGTGTGTTGTCGTCATTACACGGTACTTAATTACCCTTAACTTATTGATTACCCTTCGTTTAATGAACTAGCTCTCCAACTGATTCTATTACCTTCTAACAGAAGCCATTTCAACTAATTAACCATTATTCCTGAAGCAGAGGTTGGAAGTTCCTCTGGTGGAACAGCAAACCTTAATTATGTTTCATTGTCTTACGACTCATCTGTACTCCCAAAATACTGCAATTGAAGCCCTGTTAATTAAGCAGAGGTACCACAGATACATTACACTGAAAGATGGGATCTAACATCCAAACACCTGAAGCACCRAACTGGGATCAGGAAGATTCCACATTCCTGACAATTTTCTTCCAAACCCCCCTACATAAACTTTCTGAATGGGTAAATCTATTTATTTATTWTTGTTAGTAATTAGCCTCCTGCAACAGAATTTCAAATCAACAGACAGAGTGCCAGGAAAAGGGCTTTCCTGTTAATCATCCAACTCTTCACAYGCTGGGTGAGACCGGGGACARGCGCTGTAGTCCACTTCCACAGGCAAAGAAGTGTGCACATTCAGGTTCCCGATTTTCAGTTCAGAAGCCCTTAATTAAGCCAAATTGTTTCCACCCGGCATTGTTGCACTCCTCAAAGCRGCCTTTCACAGCCACATAATCCACCTCACGAAAAAGGAACCCATTCTGCTCCACTGCCAATACCACAGATGGAATAATTTGGCTTCAGAGTTTTCACATGCTGAGACCAGATATTAAATAGAAGAAATACGGAATGGCTCAACACTCAGATTACATTCCCGCTTCTCACATCATCCTTCCCATAAATCTAAAACACAGGAACTCAGGAGGGATAAAGACGCCACACCACTGAACAAAGACACGTAAACCCTGGGAAGCTCATCTGCAGTTGCACAGAGCATTAACTGAATGGCAGTAACTGACTGAAGACAAGAAAGAAAATCAGACACAGAAAACAACAACCTAATTCTGAAAGGGCTTTAACATTCTTCAGTACAAACTTAGTAGAGGATTACTACTATTTTTTTAATAGTAAGTTTTACTGATTCATTGCTTGTTTTGCAAGCACAAGAACAACCTTAACTTGACTGGCTCTCAGGGCACTTGGCTATCTGAAAAAAAAACCTTGCAAGAATATTTCAAGATGACACCCTCAGAATTAGCACCAACAATTCTTTGAAGGCACAAGAAAGGCAACAGCACTGAGTGTCTTCGCACTCCTCACATTATTCAAAGATTTCTTTGTCTTTCTTTGCAAACCTTCCCCAGGCAGCACACCCTTTTAAAGCCAGTCCCATGTACAGACACACATGTACAGACACAGTCAACCATTTGCCTAATAAGCACCAGTGGACTCTGCAAGGAACCAGGGTACAAAGGTATTTGGTACCCCAATGCAGCACAACTTGTCTCCTTTTTAACTGAGCACAGACTGTTATGATAMAATATTAACAATGGTAGCACTTACTATTCCCCCAGATCTGTACTTATTTTACAGTTGTGATGCATTCAGGGTAACAGTGACTTTCTATAATCCTAAAGATTCGTGATTTCACACCAAAATTCAGTAGTCACTGGATCTAACAGATAACCCTTTTGGATCTGTTAAATCTGTGATACCTTCCAGAATGAAAAACAGAAATATAAAACATTACCAAATGTGAGACTATAAGCAGTTTTTACAACCAGCCAGTATAATTACAATTCCTGTTCACTCTACATAAATTCAGTTTTGGAAGCACAACCCATCAGTCACAACTAGGTAAAAATGTAAATACATGGAAATCTCAGTATTTTCAAATCTGATCAGACCTTCAGTATAACCCTACCTTTTTACCCAAGTCTCTTGGGAAAGAGCTTGATGTGATTCTTGGCCTAGGGAAGGCAAATTTAGATTTTCAAATCAAGGGTTCTGCTTTAAATAATTGAATAATCAAAACTAATAAAACAATAGCATTTTTCCAAACTAAAACATGTGCAAAGGAGAAGAAACCTTAGGGGAGGTTGTCATATGAAAGGAGACGTAACAGCATCAGCATCATTATTAAAAAAAAAAAAAAGTTTTGTGTTCTGAAAAAAGTTGCTCAGGCTTTTTATGAGGGTCAGTGCAGTCTGTCCCAYTGCATTAGTCCTCAAAAGAAACTAATTTCAGTTTTCCTTCACATTAACTGCTTCATTTCTCTGAAGGGATCTAAACTGCAGTTTAGTCCAATTATATCTAATTTGGTGAACAGTGTTCTTAATTCCATTGAGAATAGTTGTAAAGCTTAGACAAATATAACATCAGTATTTAAAGAGATGGGTGAAAACAAAATAAAAAAAMCCCAAAAATTAACGGTATTAGGAATCTCTTTATTTACCTTTACATATTTATCTACAAGTAATGAGACATCACAGTTGGCAGGTTTATCAACATTTATCAAGTTTTTTTTGTGGCACATATTCATCAGATTCCTTTGATTATTAATTTATGAATGTGCTCTCTCATAAACACAGGAGAAACCAAGGAGAACTGGTTATCCAGTTCACTGATCCTTTAGTTTCTTCATTCCCAAAACAAAGGGCCATTAGCAAAGCAACACTCCAGCTTCTGTCACGCCACTCCTATACACGATGTACGTATTTTCTATCTGCCTCACATTCACCACAAAGATGGAAGCAAAGGGCAGACAAAGCTAATGAGACTAAAATGCACGGGGCTTGCCGCCCTTGTTGCTCTAACTGAGAGCAGCTTCTGTTCCTCTTGYATACAGCAGTGGGTCCAATTGTTAGACCCCATTAAACACACACAAAACTGAAAATGGATAAATTAACGTGACAAATTGCATGAGATGTGGATGAACAACAGGTCCCTGATCTCACTGTACATTAGTGGACACTTCCTTCAGGATCCGGAGGGGTTCGCAGCACCCAGTCTCTTCCCCAACCAGCAATCATCATCATTCTCAACATTCTTTGTACCAGAYCCAAATCATTCCAGGGATTCCTCACACCAGGCCCAAATGTACCAGAGTTAATTTTGCCTCATTCTGTTAATCCTGCTACACTGATTCTACATTAGATTACTAAAATAGCCAGATCCAGCTGTCTGAACAACTGAGCAAACTAACATAATGGTCTCTAATATTTTTCCTGAAGTCTTATTTTGAAACTCTGGGAAAGACTCTTGGCGTCTCAGGGGGTCAACTCTTAACACATGCTGCTTCATTAAAAAGAACTTCAAACACCAACATTTGGGAAAAGAAATCATTCAAAGACATCATTCCAACTCTTTGTTCACAGCAGTTTGTCTTGTTTTGCATTAGCTAAACATTAGAAATTTGTGGGACACTGCAAGTTTCAGGTGAAGAAACACAAGGCTCTTCCTCTGTAAGGCATATAAACAGTGCACTTAATTTCAGTACCTTATTTCTGTCTCCCGCAGACAAAGCCAAGAACTTTCTTGGCACCTTTCATCTCCTCATCTAACTCTCTTCTCTCCCAACTCTCAGTCTGACTGTGCTGTGACACCTCCTTATGGATGACTACCCTTGAAATCCAAATGGATAAAACAAAACAGTTTATGCACCCAAATAATCTCTGTGACCTCTTTCTGCAACCTGTGAAAGTAGCACTACCCCCACTCTGTTATTCTGGTCCCATCTGAAGGCTGATCCAACCTGAGCTCCTTGCCAGGTCTCATACCTTTCAGCTCCTTCAGCTCATGGAAGCATCACAGAGGTTCAGCTCATCCAGGCTCCAGGGACCCGTCAGAACAAGGGCTGAGCACAAAGCACGCTCCTCTCCTCTCAGTAATTACACCCAGGCTTGCATTTCCAACCTGGAGGACTTTCAAAGATCCAACTCCTCTTTGCATCTCTTTAGCCTTCACCACATCAAACACAAGCTAATTGCTTCAGCTTTCRAAGTGCCCAGCCACTCCCATCACCTCCCTCTTATCTCCTATATGATTAGGGGCTTATTTCACGCTTTTGGTGCCGCTAGAACACCAATTTCCATTGTGCATTTTTTCAATTACACATTTTTATGTTGCACCCTGGCCACTTCACATCCACAGCCCTCCAAACCTTACCACTGAACRGTACCAGTCTCTTCCTCCCCAGCTGGAAGAGAAGTCTCTAAAGCAAATAAGACCCCACTGAACCAGGGTCAGACCTCAGACCAAATGTCTCAAACTGGGGCACCTAGAAACACATTCTAGGGACTTTTCTCGATTAAGCTTAGTTTTACCAATGCTAAGGTAGTATTTTCAGGCTGACTCCGCTCCCTCACCAGAACACAGTTGTTTAAACAGCAGATGTAAGTCTGGCCCAGCTGTTATTTGTCAGGCACTCGGACAATAAGACACTCTGACATCTCAGCTGGTAACCTCTTTAGAAGAGACAGTCCCAAATATTTACTGTCTAGCACACACTTGCTCTCATTACAACACAGGTAGCATAATCAAGTTACCACTCAGAAATGGGAACCATTCTGAAARCAGTTTGAATGACTCGCTGCTCAAGTGGGGGCCCTTGCATGCCAGCAAGCCAGGAATCCACCACACCACATTTTCAAGCCATCAATCCCCATTAAAATATTATCTCTGACAGACCCAGATTTTGGTGCAAGAATAGCTTATTAGTATGCTCGTATTTTTCCAAGTTATCTCTCTGGAAGTTTCCCCACACTGTTTCAGGTAGCTGTTCCAACAGAGCTTGGCTCATTCAGCAGGGCCACAAAAGGAAACCTGAATTAAAGCTGGTACCTTGAACCTCTAAATAAAGTGGCACGTGTGAGACTGTCACAATGCTAGCTGCAATGTTGGTAGGATGATGCAGCTATCCTGTCACTGCCCAAATGACTCGAAGGTCACCACACTGGCATTTTTTCCCAGATCTCTGGTGCTTAGCATCAAAATGCAAGYCAGGTGAAAGCCACCTCACTGCTACGAATAAAGAGGGTGCTCACAAGACGGAGATGCCCAAACCAATCCAACCAYTCCACGTGCTGCCACCAACAGAAGTCTCACCCAGCTTCCTGCCCAATGCCAGTCACAAGGCCCTGCCTGCTCCCCTGTACCTGCAGCTTCTGCCGAGTCCCAGAAGCCAACACATCTTGCTCAATCAGCAGGGAATGACCTTGCCAAAGAACTGGAACATTTTTCCAGAGGCTTAGATCCTTGAACGAGCTTGTACAGTGCCAGCAATAAAGGAGAAGATGCAGGTGCTCTGGGGAGAAAGCAGCACAGGAACCACCTCATARGACATCTCAAGGGTTTTTGCCAGTTCAGGATACCCAAGGTTTGTCTGGTCTTCTTCAAGACCAAAAAGATCTTGTTCCTACTTCTAGCACCATTGAGATCTGATAAATCCTTCTCAGAGCTCCATGCTGCTCAGGGCAGTCTGCCCATGAGGTTGCAGTTATTTTTCACCAGCTCACTGCAACGAATAGGAAAAGTTTCACTTCACTCCTGCCCTGCTGCAGATGCTTGCTTTGTCCTGGCTCTCAGCCTTAACCTTCACAATATAGGAATCAAATGAACCCACAAGCAGATCAGGAAAATGGTCCAGCAAGAATAAATTCCACTGTTTCCTGAAGGGTTGGCGAGTTTAATCTGCTTCCAGAAAGGCAAGGCTAGGAGGTCATGACACAGCCAAGTGAGACTGCAAGACTCATCTGAGGCAAGTCAGGGAAGAAGAATGGGAGGAAGAAAAAGAGGGAGAAAAGAGTATTGCTGCTCAAACAGCAAGGAGGTAATTCCATCACAAAAATCTGTGCAACCATACCCCATCCCTTGGTTTCAACAGGACCTTGGACGTCAGTTCACAGATCTGATTAATTCAGTTCMGGCAGCTGAATGGATTAGTACCACCAGGATCTGTCACACTCCCTGCAGAGAAAGCTTCCCACAGYGGAGTGTCTACGCAAGATAAGGAGCAGCTCCTCCACTGCCAGAGTTTAAGTCTTGTCTGTTACAGTGAAGAAATCCACCCATTTCGAGTCCTACTATTGTAGTAGACTGGAAACTCTAGAGCTGCTTTATGTGTAATTCACTGGAAACTTTTGAGAAGATGGGGTCAACTGCTGAGGATGAGCCCACATTTAACACGCTGTGTTTGCAAGAACACAAAGGCCCCTAAATATCCCTTGCTCTGTAGACCAGGGTCCCTGGGTTGTAGAAGTGAGCAACACTGAACCATACACCCTCYCTTTCAGTAACCAGGACACTCAAAAGCTGGTATCTGGCCAAGTGTCACATGTGAGTAACGGAACAGCTTAAAGACTGAACATTTGTTCCTTTCTAGAAGAAAAGGCAAAGAAGTTTTCATCTTGTAAAAAATACAACTATGTCATGAAAGAAATTTAATTAAGTATTTCAAGGATGTCACTTCACAAAAGAAAGCACAACTTCTCTGAGACTTTACAGCCTGTATAAGACTAGTTGATTAGACARTTTATTTGTAATTGCCTTGCCAAGGCTCACTCAAGTTGGATTCCACTAAAGCCAGTTTCCAAAGGGAAAACTTTTTCCTTTTTTTCTTCTGAAAGGGTTGTAATAAGCATTTTAACTTGGAAAATGCAAGAAAGACAACCACCCTCCGAAAGATTCCCACTGTATCTTCCACAAACAAATTAGCTATCTGACAGATTTCTCCAGGGGCATTGCAGGATCTGGTWATTTTCAAATTCAAAGAGCAGGAGGGAATAATGATGAAAAACTGTGGAACAAATCTGCATGAAGTTACTTTACTAAGACAGACTAAATGAGACACAAAAAAAAAAGTATGACTAAATTCATTAAAACTTATTTTTCTTTTTAGGTAATGTAATGGAAGGCAAAACCAGCTATTTTAGGAGAACAGCATTAATATAACTTTTTACAGCAGCAGCATCATAATGGAACTCCCCAATTTTTAAACAGTTCTACTTGAATAACAGGGCAAAAATCTGTTAGAAAACATTTTTCCTAAAGCTTAGAACACATAAAMCACAGTGTTGATAACAATAATCTGTCCTTGAGGGTCCCAAAGTCCTGCCTCTGTCCTCTTTTTTTAGAGGGTCTTAGTTCCCATAACTAAACATAGCTATGAATATTATGTCCCTTCTTCAAAGTCCCATTATCTTAATTTTTAAACAACACCATGGCCAAATGCTTGCCCGATATAAATTCCCTCATTTCTAAATGTCAGCATCTGAATTCAAAAACTGCCTAACAGAACTGCTAAATATTTTGTTAACCAACACCAATCCCCAACGCTTATTTGGTTAAAAAGAAAATAAAATAAATCTCAGTTAATTTAAAGTTCATTCACAATGTGGTTTTCAAATCTGTCAAAACACGCACAAGGAGGTCTAGTGGCAGCCAGGAACTATGGGAAATTCAACTTGAAAGTTAAATCTGAACCACAAGGTCAAAGAAACAAAGTCATAACCAGTTCTCAAGCTCTAAGACACCCACGCACCAGTCACAGAAACTTCGGAGTCTCCCTGCTCTGAGCACCCAAACTCCGCAGAGCCCAAAGAAGGGGATCTCGGTAGAACGTGRTATTATTTCTCCCCTCACAAACTCACGCCTACCCCCAAAGCCACGCTATGTAAACACACAGATGCACATAACCTCCCTTTCAGTCCCAAAATCCCCTAAACGCGCCTATTCCAGAGGGATAAATGGGTTCATTCATAATCTATTTTTAAACACCAGACATGTTTTAAAAGAATTTCTTTCAATTCTTCAACGTCTTTATTTTAAATCACACATACCCAGAGCTCCTTCGCTCCCCACGGGCTGGGAGTTCGGGAGTCCCTCCCCCTTGCCCCCTATGCGGTACGACAGCGGGCCGCACCGAAGCCACGGCTCCAGCCCTCGCCGCCGACACCGCCGGCCCTTCCCCGYGGCGGCGGGGCGGGGGCTCAGGTGAGCCCGAGCCCGGTGAGCGGGCCGGGCCGGGAAGGGGCGCACAGCGCGGCTGGCGCCCAGCCGAAAGCACCGCCGAGCCGGCCGCGCCCCGACGCGCCTCCCACCTGCTCCCTCGGGAGGGGAGAGGATGGAGTGGGGGGGCTGCAGAAAGCCGCGGCGATCCGGCCGCAGGACCGCAGTCAGAAGGCTCCTTGGCGCAGAGCTCGCCGCGGCTGGGTGCGGCTCCTCTCGCCCGGCCCCGGCCGCACACAAAAGCGGCGGCGCCCCCGCGGCCGCCCGAGCCCCCCGCCCCGCCGCTGCTGCCGGCGGGAGTTTTATGACTGCGGCGCCGGCCCTGGCGCAGTCCCGGCCCCGCCGCGCCCCGGCCCCGCGCCCGGCCGGAGGTGCCCAGAGCTGCGGCAGGTGCCCGCAGCCGCGGCGGGAAAGTTTCCCCGGGCCGGAGTGCGGCGGGAGCCGCCGCCCCGCGTCCCTCCCGCCTCCCCTGCCTTACCTTGGCGGGCTCCGCCGGTGGCTGAGGCTCCGCCGCGTCTTCTGCCGGCAGCGGCTCCGGGGGGGTGCGGGGGGGCTCGGCGG